>NW_024513099.1:176329-204885 GCF_017590135.1 Pyrgilauda ruficollis | reverse complement strand
ATCTGCTGGCATTTCTTCACCTACTCAAACCTTCTTCGTCTTTCTCATCCTCCGTCCCCTCTCAATTCTCAGCTGGGGAGGATCAGTGTTTTTTACAGCTTCCAAAGGTTCAAAAAAAGTTAAAAGCTCAGTCCAACTGGCGGCTGGGCACCTTGCCTCCCCCCCTTCTCCTCCTGACTGTGGTGCCAGCACGAGATATCAAATTTCCAGCCTGCACAGTCTCTTTATCATTCTCTCCCGGGGGGGAGCTGCCCAAACCATTCCAGGTCTCCTCCACCCCTGCATCTTGCAGGGCTCCGGCTTCTCTCTCTCTCAGACCGCATGGCCTCCCCCTCCCCCACCCAGACGCAGCTGGGCAGTGGAGGAGACCAGATCAGCTCACCTGCCGGACTCCAAAGAGAAAGTCTCTCTGGGAATCCTCTGCTTTTAACCCCTGTGTATTCTCAGAGGCGTATCCAAGTCCCCAGTGGCCACACCAGGTGCCAATTTCAAATCTGGCCACTGATTGGTTTGACCATAACTTTCCCAGAACCTCACTTCCTGGTCAAACCATGATACACAAGATACATGTACCTCAGGAAACTGAGAAGCTGCATTTCCCAATCTCCTATTCTGCCCTACCATAGACTTGGCTCGAGCTGGGCTCCTGTGCAGCTGAGAAAGGCTCAGCGCAGTCCATAAAGAGGAAAAAAAAAAAAACCAAGAGAGAAAAGAACCTGCCCCAGGAGAGGGGCAGTCCTTGGAAAAGGAACACAAACCCACACTCTAACCTACAAGCTGATGGATGCTTAAGCATTTTGCCTAAGAGAGCACAGGGACTAAGGGTATAAACAAGCTAAATCCCTTTGTGGAGTTGAATAGTGTTTTAAACCACCGAGACTGCACACACAACATCTCTGCTGGAATTTAGTTGATTTATTCAATGATGCAGAAAAGAATACAGGACCCCTCATCCCTAGGCTGTTCTGAATTTTCAAGGTTGACAGAATTTATACTGCACAAGGAAGTGAGTGATGCTTTTCAGAACTGAAGTGAGTTTTATGGCTCCCAATATACCTTTGTTTACTTCTTTTATTTAAATTGCCTTAATCCAACTCTTGAAATTGTACACATTCTGATGGAAAGAAACTGACAAGGCCCACAACTGGCTGTGAGCCATTGCTAGAAAGAACACGAAGGGCTGGACATGGTCTTTGGTCTGAAGTGGTGAGAACATTTATGCATCTGCTCTCCTGGATGCCCAGATACAGACCTTAAAGCATCCCTTAAATATATCACTTAAAACTTCATAATGTCTTGGCACATCTCTGTATAAAAATCAGCAGGTAGCTTTAAAAAGATATTTGTATCTTCCCAGAAGTTAAGCAGATGGGTTTGCCAAAGCCCAACACAAGTAACCATATACATAGTGTTTTATTGCTACTACTCAGAAGTTCACTGTAAAACATTTATTATTTAATCTGTAATAAAAAGTATGTGGGTATGGTTTTTTAAGGCAAACACCATACTTCAGGTATGCCCCTTTAAATGGGACTTCAGAGTATGTGAGGTTGTTTTAGCCAAGCTTTACTTTTTCTCAGTCAATTTTTACTCAGTTGCTGGCATGTTGTCTCCCTCACTCATTTTGGATTATGTTCTTTTCTCCTCAAAGTTTTAAGACTTACCAGCTCCTTCACATTTCTTGCATTTGAAAATGAGGCTGAAAAATGCATGAAATCCATACCACCTACTCTGCTGCAGAGTTTGGTCATTTGTGACTCATGTGCATCTCTGCTGACACCTTTTGGCAAGAGTCAAAGCTTTACCTTTGACTGAGAAACAGAACTGAGGGATTAAAGCAACTGCAGAATAAACAGGCAAACGCAACAATCAGTTGTTTGACAGACCATAATAATTTTTTGGCTGTAATCTGAGTTTCAAGAAAGGCCAAAGAAACTGACAGCATTCTGGAATGGAAAGGTAACAGAGCATTAAATGAAAGGTGATAGAGAAATACAGTCAAAAATGAGAGTAAATGGTTTCTGACCCCCTCAAAATAACAAATATTATTCTAATACTGCATGTCAAGTTTTCACAGTAATATTATTCTAACAAGCAGATGGTTCCTTGAGCCATAATTGTCTTTGAGACACACAGATCAATACAGCACTTTGGGAAAGACAATTATCAAAATTGGGTTCCCTTTAGAAACATCCACCTTTGTGGCATGTTACTCATCATTATGGGGTAGAGATGCACTATTGCCAACATCTGTACTTTTTTACTGAAAATTATTAGTATTTATTGTTTCATCTATAAAAAGATGTTTCTTGGAACAAACTGATTATGTGACAATCTTGTTTTTATATACAAGTGTAGGCATTCACAAGTAGTAATGCTGAATGCTCAAACACAACTAAAAATTAGTAACAACATATTGCTAGGGCCTAACATTCTCCTGTACTAACATAAATGTTCTAGCATTGGTTGTTCCGCAAGAATATAGAGCTACTGTCATGAAAATAACCAAAGATCAGGTAAGATACAAATATAGTTTCCTTGAGATCTTTAAGGTAGAAAAGCCCAAATTTGGAGAATGTTATTACTTCACTAAGAAGTTATGCAAAAGTTGTCTTTGTTCCACTGTGATCCCTCAGTGAGGAAAGGTTCAACACTTCAGAGGATATGGTCTCTGTTCTGCACTTCTGGAGAGCAATTATGCAAGGCAGTGGATAATATATCTGGAAATGGACCTCCAGATAGGTCTCAAGAGTTCTTTCTGTTTACAGTATTTCCCTCTCAAAACTTGTCACCTCATCTCAGAGAGATAATCATCCTTTCAATACAAAGAATTAAGTTCCCTGACTCACTGGTAAAAACCAAAAAGCAGCTGAAGTGGCAGACAACTGCATGTCAAACTGAGAAGTCACAGTTCTCTTCTGAACATTGATTCAAACCATAAGCAAGCCAAAAAATCCAGACCACGCAGTAGATAAAATGCTGATCCCATCATGTGGGCCACTCTCCTTTAATAGAAAAAGAACTAAAAGAACTGTGTTTTCCAGCAGAAATCTTCACTGTAGGCCTGTGATATGGACAGGGGCTTGTAATATTACATGAGTTTGGGTTTTGTTGCTGTTGAAAAAGCTTTTCAAACTCTTACGGCTTCATTTGTGATCTTGGACCTCTGAAGGATAATAGGTTGGGAGAGTATCATTGCAGACCGACAGCTCTGAAGTTCCAAGCTTCAAGTGAGCCTGCGTTGGGTTGGATCCACCCTCCAGCACCGTGCAGTTTACCAGTTGCAATTCTTTGGTGAAGCAGAATTCAATCTGGCCAATTGTTTGTGCTTTTTCACCCTAGAAACATGAAGGGTAAGATCAGCCTCATGGGAAGAAGAAAATAAATCAATTCTTCAGGTAAATTGTCCTATCTGTACAATACAGTAGTGATTATTTGTGCATTTACCAGATGAAAAATGCAAAGAAAAGTACAAGAGGCATCCACTCTGAACAGCTGATAGTACATACTGTTACTCAGTACCAATCTGGGACTTGTCTAACTAGTAAGCCTTGTTGTGAAATGCTGTGACACATTATCCTGGCCTTTACTCATCTACACAATGATGAGCTCTGGCTGAACTCTGGGAATACTGAAGGGCACATGTGACCAGAAAGATACTTTTCACCAACTCTTCACAGCAGGGTAGGAATTAAGGCAAATAAAATTCTCCATACATGAGAAGAGAAACTAAATTTTATAATAGCTTTTACATAAAAGAATACAGAAGCAAGGAGACAGAAGGAGCAGAAGTGTCATTTTTGTACTACAAAAGGAAGAAAAATTACTACGAATAAAGCAGGCAGGCATGGAGGCCTTTCATGTGGCAAAAAGATTACAGGAAAATCCCCCCCCCAATGCTCAGGTCTAACAAAATGTGGAAAAAAAAGGTTTTGAAACAATTCAGCAGGACAAAAAATATGTACAAGACAAAAGTAACTGAGGTGAGGGGTTTCTTGTTTGTTTGGAATTTGTGTTATTGGAGAATTTATTTTGTTTGTTTTTTTTTTTTTTTTTAAGAAACAGAGAGTGTGTCTAATCCATTTCAAACATAGAAGTACCTCCATCATGCACTTCAGGCATGGACAAGTCTAGAACTCTGAAAAAGGCCTATCTTCAAATAACTGAGATGTACTTTTTCATTTCTATTACCCAATACCTTCACCTGTTAAGTACAGGAGACCCAAGCTGTACATTACTTTCATATAATTGGAACAGTATCCCAAGTGTACTAAAAGCAATGGCAGAACTACAGTGAACAGAGATAGAAACTGGGGTTTGTGTTAGCTCTGTATTTCTTTAAGGTCAAAAGGTGGGGGAGTATACAATCCACATTCAACTACAATTCTTTTATTCCTTGAAGTAACTTATAAACACATGTTAAAAATATTGTAACCTACAGATTTTTTCCTGTTAAAAAACATATGAGTAGAAAAACCTCAGAGCATTACTAAAGCAAGAGTTGACAACACACTCCAATAGCAACGGTATCTTAGCAGGTTTTTATAAATTGTTGCCTGCATATGGGCAGTAACTCTGCCAAGAGTTCTGTAGTAAATCACCTTGAACAAGCTGAGATAAGAAGGAAACACTAATAAGAGTGAAAGTGAACTTGTGGGTTTTGTTTCTTGCTCTGTTTTTCTATAAGAGCAGAGTAACCTCACTGAAGAAAAGGAAAGAAAGAGCTCTACAACCTACACAACCTTCTGAACCTAACTGTTCAGAACACTATTTTGTTCCTTCAAAGGCACTTTTGGTTCAGATATGGTGACCTATACTTTACAGAACACTGTGTACCACCTTCTCTACTGCATCATGATGCACGGCACAATTACTGGCAAGGAAAAGTAAAAAGACATGGAAATTTGAGACATGATTGGTTTAAAAGGAAAGACAACAGTGACCTCTTTAGGTATGGGCTCTCTGGAACAATCTCAGAGAGAAGCTTCTGAGTTGCTTTATTTCAGAAGGATTCTGACAGCAGCACCCTCACCAAGGCTGACATTCACTGCCTCCATTCAGTTCACTCTTGTTGATTTTAGTAATCTGCCATGCAGCATCTAAACTTTAGCAGGCATGGTGGAAAGTGCCCAGCTACAGCAGTACCTCTGACAGGGTGGTTACAGGATTCATGCAAGAGATGCAGGTTTAAATATTTTAAGACAAAGAAACCTTTAAAACCCAAGTCCAATAATTATACAATACCTATATGCAAACAGCTGTATATACACAAAGAACACCTAGACCTAAGTTTCACCATACTGAAGATTCTTCACTCTATTTCTGCTATATTTTTGATACTTTAAAAAAAAAAAAAAAAAAAAAGTTGTTTTTTTTTGTTTGTTTTTTTTTCATTTTGGGAAGTCAGGGGAGTTTTTACCTCTTCTGGAGGACAGCATTGGATCTTTGGTGTTACACCATAAAACCTTTTAAGAGCTTCCTTTATAGCAGTCATCTGAAAAATTAAAAAGCTTATAGAGACTAATAGGTCACAAGCACATCTTCTAACAGCTCCCACACTGGCTAAGCTCTCAAAAACTTTTTAATAAAAAGTACAATCCTAAAGAACTATAAAATTTCAAAAGATCATTTGTTCTACAGAAATTAGTTGACTACTACTGAAAAAAAAAGTCCATGCACATGATTTTGTTTTATTAAAGACTGCCTCTTACCTTGTAATATGAACTGCTCGGCTTTATCCCAGCTTTCAAGAGACAACTGAAACAAAGATAAAACATTTTTCCATATTTCCTCTATGCAAACATACCTTCATAATCATTAGGTAAAACAGATCTTAAGAACCTGTCAAGCATTACAGTGATGGGAGCAAGGGCAACTTGTCTTTCATTCTTTGCCAGCTAGGAAAGGCCATTTTCTGAAAGAACACTTCCCATATAACTTGGCAAAGTCAGGAAGAACCCTTTCCCACACCTTAATCTGAGGAACTAGAGTAGTTCAGTCTTCAGACACAGCTAAGGGAAAGGGAGTTTCAGAGTGCTCTGTTCAGTGCCAGGTAGGGCATGCAGTTTAATTGCTTCCTTTCCCTTGCCTTGAATCATTCCCCTGTGCTTCTGCCACTGCAGAGGGCACAGGGGCAGACTTGTGAGGGTGTTCCAGGCACCCTCATATTCAAACACAGGATGGGCTTCCTGTGGTGGGAGACACACAGCACACTGGGAGAGGGATACAGCATGTCAATCAGAATCAGTGTTACTGTCAGGGCAGAAACTGTTCCTAATAAATACGTTTTTGAAGAGGAAAAGCTGGTCACATGAGAGAAATGAGGTAGAGCTCAAGAACCTGTAGCCTGTGTATCCCTTCCTTTAGGCTCAGTCCTGAGAGGAGTTCACATTTCCAAGCTGACAAGACCCAGGACCTAACACATGATGAGTCTGTGGGTCCCAGCTTCTTCTGTAGAAAGTGGGAACGGTGAGTATCTTGCAGGGTATGGATTCATAAATGCTGATAGTGCTCAACCCTTCCCTTCCAAGGTCAGTTTTGGCAGAAGGAAGATTTTATCCAGCTGACTAAAGGACAAGCTGGTTTTCACTGTCATTTTACACTGCATATAAGGAGGCCAATAAAATAGATGATGTTTTGTTGATTCTTACAGAAGGCTGCATGATGTCCTCTTTTTAATAATTTGATTTGTGGAAACAATTTTTTTAATCACTGGCATTTTTTGTCTTTCAAGTAGAAATTATATACAATAAGAACATTTTCAGTCTTTTTTCTCTTCAGTAAAGATAAAATTAATTATACTTATTTTCACAATAGAAAATAAGCTTTGAGCAATTAATTTCAACATACTTCAGTCTCTATTCTTTTGCAGTGTTGCACATGCTGATACAGAGCCACATCATTGGTCACTGTGCCATCTGTAAATGTTTTAGTCACACCATCACAGCTACTTAGGCAATTGACTTAGACATCATTAATTTTAACACTACATATGACATGCTCAAACACTGTGAAAACCCTCTCAGAAAAATCTGCTACAGTTTTAAAAGACATCTTCAAAACCAAGGTGGGAAAAGGAAGAAATACTTACTTTCTTTGTGCATATGCAAAATAAATGATACTTTGTCTAGGAGATTGATTGGACAGGATACTGGCAAAGCATAAACAGGATGAGCTGTTTTGATGTTTCTTTGGGGCTGTTTTATTGAGTTTTTTAAAGGTATGTTTCTTTGTATGAAACTATTTCCTCTCAGATACCGTCCGCCCATGGTCAACAAATCTAAGTCAAACATTCCTCTCACCCATACCAAGCACTGATCAGGAAAGGACTCCAGCCTTCTAGCATTCAGCTGCAGCCAGAACACTGGCATACAGCACTTGGACAAGACTTTGAATCTGGAATGGCCAGTGCTTTGGAACAGTAAGGAGAAATCAGCCCCTAGGACAAAGCAAGAGTGTCACATAGGGGCTGTAACAAAGAACAGCAGAGGACTGCCTGCAGTGACTGAACCCTTCACAACCTTCTCTCCTGCTGCTGCCTCTCAGCCTTTTCCCACGATGTCCAACGTCATTTTGCCTGCAGCTTGTCCTTTCCCCTGAGCACTTACAAACAAGTGTTTGGGGCTCACCACAACTCAGAAGTTTGGGGGGGTTTGTCACTTGATTTAGAACTTTATAGGTAGCATAGCTTTTGGTATGAAAATACAGCCTGCAAAGCTGCTCAAAAATTTACTGGCTCACACTATCTAGAAGGATGCTGGTAAGAAAGATGATGGCTTATCTAACTGAAGTGACCAGAGACTGCTTCTCAGGGTAAAAACTCTTCCTCTGGACTTCAGTACTAAAAATAATTTATGCTAATTCTCATTTCCTCTCTACCACCAGATTTTTAGACTTTCATTTGAGGCTAGATCTGGAACCTTTAGGAACTGTTTGAAATAAAAGCCAGATCATCAAGTTCATTTACATACCCATTGAGATCAACATGCTGGTAGAGTTCTATGGTTTTACCAAAGTATTTTTTCTGAGAATTAAGGACCTCAAGAGTGGCTGCACAAGTACCATGTTTGTCCCACTCATGTTTCCTACAGGAGAAAAGCAAAACGCAAATTTTAGAACACATTATTGACAGATATATGTGCTGTACAAGCTAGCCATTGTACTTAAATCAAGTATCTGAAAGGCTACACGTGGAGTAGAACACTGCATTCAGATTTATCACACATGTAAAAACTAAAGCCAAGCAAGATCATTCCAACCATTTCAATTACAGCAGCATCTATATATTCATGAAGTAAATATATATCATGCTCTTACAATACAATGCCATCTCAGTGTACTCACACAAAGATGTTTGGAGGTCAGATTGCAAAAAAATTGCCTAGAAAATTACTATCTCTGGGCTTTTTGTAAGTTTTAGTGGAACCTTTTGCGTTAAATGCACTTTTAAAGCATTAATTATTTTCTGAACCCAAAGGATTAAGCCTTATTTTGGGTCAAACAGTGTAACTGCACAAGCTGCTAAGATTTTAGCATCAGCTTGTATGCTGGCCTGTGGCAGAATTTTGATAGGCCTCCTCTCAAGTCTTGTTTCTAGTCCACTATCCATTCTCCTAAGAGCAAGGAAGAGAGAGCAAAAGAAATTCTTGCAGTATACAGCAGACAAACTCAAACAGGACAAAAACCTGAAAAAAGACAAAAATGTTTCTATCAATTCTAAAGTCCATTGAAAGCCTAAGCAGCACAATCTTTAGTGACACTGCCTGTGGATGTCTTTTTTAAATTTTTTTCAAATTTTCACAATCCACTTGTACTATACAGGTATCAGTTCAGTAGATGTACACAAAGATTATCTAATCACAAACTCCTGCCATCATCACAGCATCCTGTGACCATATGATGCCTTAAGTACCTATCAAAAAACAGAGAAGAAGGACAACTATTATTCACTTGAAAGCCTACCTTGGAATTGTCCATTCATACTAAAAACTTCAGCTTTTTCTTAAGGAATTAAAACACTTTAAAAGAAATTATGTTTGGATCTAGAGAAATAGTGCACTACTTCTGAATAGAAAATTAATAAAGCAACTGTGGTGTCAGGAGATTCGAGGCAGGGGAGAAGATGCTTTACTGTAAGATTTTCACTGTATCTTCCCAAATTTAGCCTTGTAGAGAGTTCTCAACTTGGCTGCAGCAACTAACACAACTGCATGTCAAATGAATTGTTTATTGCCTGGAAGAGTCCGGTTTCCATGGGTGAATTTCTCCACAAGGGATTTTAAATTACTAATGAGAAAAAACATCACAGTTTTAAAGTAAACAGAAGCTCTTTTAGGGGTAAACTTAGCAAGAAATATAATTAGGTTGGATCAGAAGCAGATAACAGTCAGAACCAAAGAGCTACTAAAACAGCAGCAAGCTGGAGGCAAGGCTTTGCATGTAGGATGACAATTTTAGTTCAGAGAATGTATACATGCATGTCTGTAAAACTGGTGGTCATGTACCTGTCTTTTGAAGGCCTTCAGTAGTACCTATATTTAAGTGTCCTGCTCTTTCTAAAAAGAAGGCAGAAATAGAGGGCCAAAGACCTGCTGGCATTCAAGAAGACTTTTACTGCTACCATGGAACTGCTATTGGAGTGGTTTGGTGCAGTCTGCACTGACAGTGCCCGTGCACCATCATCTGCAGCAAGCCAAGAATGCACCAGGTCCACCAGAAGGGACAGACTTTAGTCTCCACAAAATATTTACCAAGACTTTAAGATGATACAATGTCACTTTATTTTGCAGCACAGCCACATCAAAAGAAAAAAAAAATACTGAAAACAGCTGCAGGTGTTCATCACTCCATCATTCTGCACCTCTAGCACCCATAAGTGTGGTGGTAGCACAGAGCTGCTCTCAGTAACTTCACTGAACAGAGAAGTGGCTACCATGCACAATGCACTCTATTTTTCTATGTTCTCTTCTGTGAGGAAGCCCAAAAGGAAAGCTCTCTCAAGACCAGCAACACAGTGAAACTAGCTAGGGAAAGAGATCTTGGAAGCTGCTCTTGCAGCTAGCTGTGATACCCCAGGAATGCTACTGCTACTCAGATTTAATGTGTCAACAGCAGCTGTTTCTCCTTCGTGGGGACAAAGGAAGGAAACATTCTCTCGCTAAGTTTCATTTCTCTAAATCTTCTGCTAAGCCCTCTCTTCAAGAGCTGTATTTTATAAGAGAGCAGATCTATATTGTATATGAGACTGGCAAGACACACTGCTTCAGTGGCCTCCTAGACACTTCTCTCATGTACCTGAAGAACTACTCAGATTTTCATAAAATAATATCCAAAATGCTTTTTAGGGCCTTGTTGTACTCACCAGAACTGGGTGCGATTCAGAGATGAATGAAGAACATCAGGCCAGTAGTGTCTCATGTCTGACATAAGATCCTAAAAACACCAAAATTAATAAATGCACCTACAGCATTGAAAAGCTACTTCTTATACAATCTACATAGATTGATAATTTTTTTACAACTGAAGCCTCATCTTTCAGTGTCCATAACTGAAACAATTAGTTGAGGAAAAATAAAAGGTCTTTTTCCCCCAAATTCTGAAAATGCT
This sequence comes from Pyrgilauda ruficollis, assembly GCF_017590135.1. Taxonomy (NCBI): domain Eukaryota; kingdom Metazoa; phylum Chordata; class Aves; order Passeriformes; family Passeridae; genus Pyrgilauda; species Pyrgilauda ruficollis. Next base: position 194,280 of record NW_024513099.1, on the reverse strand, counting down.
GTTGTTGGAGGTAACAGGTACACCTACCTAAATATCTGAACGTACTAATACTGACACACTGCCTCAAAGCAAGACTTTCCTTCAACTGTCCCTCAGCTCAAGTCTCTTATCCCTGTCTATAACATATCAAGGAATTTTGTTGAATTAAACATGTTGGACTTTTTTTAAGTAGAAAAAGAACAAAAAAGGACTAATGACCTAGGAGAAAACACACAAAACAGTACTCTGAACTCTTACTTTGTTCTGATTTTGCAGTAGAAAATGTGAAGAGGTAACACCAACTGACTGAATCTCTTTCTTTTCACAGGTACTTTTTGCCACTGCAGATCCATCACCTATGCGGTGGTGAACCTCTAGATTTTATTAAAGAGGATGTGGCTGAATGAGCCAAACTGCATGTTCACAAAATCAAGTAGGTACATCTGCTAATGATTACAAGTACGGCAACTTCAGATAGTACCAGAAGCACTAAAAGAATTTCTGGAGTCCTTAAAAAACTATACCCCTCAGTAAACATTCGGAGTGATATTATGAACTGCAAATTTTGCATATAGGATGTGCAAAAGTAATTGCACTTAGCTCTGCCTGGTATGTCTGTTTTTGTTTCAAATACCTTGATCTCGGTAACATTGAAATGCCATGTCCTGTTACAGTCTTCAGCTCGGTCAGGCCTAGGGAAGCAAAATAAAATTGAAAAAAGATGTCTCCTAACTTACTACTGGTACCTAACATATCATTATCCTGAATTTTAAGTATGCAGGATTATAGCTGGAGATCTTACTTAAAAATAAAAGTAAACCACAAGAACCTACAGTTTTAGAAGTGAAACCTTCAAGACATTAATTATGGCCAAAAGATTTCTCATGAAGATTCAAAAGATGGCCAAAAGATTTTGTCATGATTTCTTTGTTTGGCCCTTTGGTCCCTTTCATTCTATGTAAAAGTCATTTGAGTGTGACAATAACTTGGAAGGGTCTTGCACATGTTGTCACTGGTGTCACTACCGACAGTGACCTCCTAAATTGCAGCCCCATCTGATGTTTCTGCAAGTATCACCAAGACACTTTCACGGAATCAATTCATAATGATGTTCACTTTTCCAGGAGGCATAGCTTAAACTCCTGTACCAATTTTAACCTGTATTTGTCAGGATAATTTTTTAATTGCTGCCGTTGGCATCAATTCCAGTGAGTTGATTCCTTTGAAGCAAATTATTCTTCTTGTACTTTCGCAATATTTGTGTGGAGATAAGATACTTAAAGCCACAAGCAGTCATGAGATATTAACAAATTCTTTTTACTCAGACAGACAAAAGAAAAGAAGGGAAACCTTTGTGCTTGAGACTATTTCTGATCTTATGAGGAGGTGTGTAAATAAAATGTTTATGTGGCCAGAGGATTTCAACAAGTCATGAGATACAGAAGTGTATTTCAGTTTTATGTCAAACCATAAGGTTTTAATTTTGTTTCGATCATAAGAACAGACAGATTAAGATCTCCAAAAAGAACCCCACAAAAGCCAACCAAAAAAATAAAACCCCACAGAAAAACCCAACAAAACACACCAAAAAAAAACCCCAACAAAACCAAAAACCCAGAAGAAACAAACCCCCACCCAACAAAACCAAATAACTAAACATCCTGGTAAAAAATTTGCTTTTTCCTTTCCATGCTGAAATAAAAACACTCTATGATCATACCACAATCCATGTATTGTCCAGTACTTTGGTGGGTCATGACAATCATTAGCATTCTTCTGTAGGAAATAAAAACACAGAGTATTTGCCGCATGTATCCAGGAGTAAAGGTTTAAAGGCAAAAGTAAAACCTCATTCAGTGATGATGAACCTGAGGTTCTAGTGTGGCATGCCAACTTTTCCTTGCCAATCAGGAACTGGTGAACCCCACTTACATAAAGCTGTCATGGATTATGCCACTTAGGGACCCAGTGGCATTAAAATTTTGAAGCAGATCAGTAAAATCTGAACAGACAGTGTAAAGAGAAGACAAAAGGACAGGTTCTGAGGTAACAGAAAGTAGCCTGATCCATACTAAATGAACAGAACTTTATCTGCATTTATAGTACTCCAGGTGGCAGCTCTCTGTATTTTTCTCATTACCACATCTTTTCAAAGAGTGCAGAGTCATTAAAGGAAAAACATGCAAAATAAACTATAAAATTGGACAAGCACAAAATCCTCTCTAAGAGTGAAAAATACAAAGAGATTATATATATTGCTTATTTTAAATTAAAAAAAAAAAAAACACTTATGCTTTAAGGATTTTGACTTGAGGGACAAGCGAATGGAGAGAAAATGAAAGCCTAAATACCTTCCTACAAAAACAGAAAAATAAAGCCTCCAATAAAAACTGTTGATAATACAGGAATAATAGCCTACACTTGAATTACTGTTTAGAGCAGAGACATATGCCTGAAAAGAACAAAATAAAAAAAAAATCCATGTCACACATCAGAGAATACCATTACTGTAGTTTCCCTGATTATTCTTCTTAGGAATTACAGGTCATTCAAGTAAACACTTTTTGCCATTAACTAACAACTTCCCCAGACATTCTTTTCCCATAATAATAGCTTTCCTTTTTGGCTCTGCATTCTGTCCTAATTATGCCACAATGCCTTTTACATGATGCAAGAGCAGAACGTAGAGAGGAGCAGAGACAGCCTGTAATCTCACCAATTGCCTTCCACATGCCACAGGCCAGTGGCAGCAAATCTGCAACTTCTGCAAGACTTTCTTATTCTGTGCCCATTTCCTTCCTCTCCCCTCTTGCCACCGGTAATACAAGCAATTACACCCAGCAAAAGCTTTGTTTCCTGAAAGGAATATTTTGAACAAACACACACTGAAAATGCCTAAACAATATTGCTCTGTCATGACACAAGCTCTGTGGACCTGGAGGGATTTGGCTATCTAGCCCAAAGTACAGCAAATTAATAGTCAACAGCTTCCTCAACTGAGGTGGCAAGAAAAACAGTGCAATTGTGCTCCTTATTCAGTGTTTAACTGCAGTTCTCAGACATGCTAATGGAACACACAGAGCATTTCAGATCTGAAACCATGGCACTTAGTTACCCTGCGCCCGGTAGAACTGGGAGGTCAATGCAACCTACAACATGTTAGTTCACACCTTGCATGCCTTGGCCAGCTTCATTCAATCTCTTTTTCATTCTAGCCTTAGTATCTTTCCAATGTTCATTTTAAATCAATATAATAAAAAATGAAAATGCTGGTGTCCAAAGCTGGGTACCCCTGCTTGCTGGTGCAAAACCACTTTTTGTCAGCCTTCCTGTTTATCACAGACTGATTGCTGGAAGATTAACTCAGTCTCTAGAGAGTGACTGACTAGAAACAGAGGTACAAATATTTATTTTCAAGTGAGCACTGGACCCCAGAAAGTCCTACATACCTAGATTATTTGAAAAAGAAGCACTGTTTTCTCCTGTTTTACAGCAATCTGATAATCAAACCAATCCAAATGAAGCATATATGACCTATAAAACTGAGCGAAGGGCTGGTGAGGCTGTAGAGCATCCACCATGCTGAGAGGGAACACTACAGCAAAGGGATTAGCGTATTTGTAACAGCAAGTCATTGCACAAACAGCACATGCCAGAAGCATGGAAGCTTTTATCATCTTTGAAATGCCAAAAAGTGAAATACCATTGACTTGTCCCAGAAGTGTCACCTGTTGAGCTGCCCAAGTTACAAATCCTTTGGTACAGCAGCTGTTAAAGGCAAGAGTAGTGCTACTGGGTCACATACAGATACACCAAATTCAAATAAAAAATCAGCTTCTGGGAAGTGAAATATTTACTCCTGTTCTCCCTTCCAACTATCTTTCTTCATTAGGTCATCTCTTTAATTAAGAGAAATTACAAGTTATTTTGTAATGAAACATGGCAACTGCAAAGAGAAATTCTTATTTTTGAAACTGTGGAGAGAGTTCACCTCTTCAACTTCTTCTCCTCAAACAGTGTGCAATTACTCCCCTTCCTCCTTTAGTCACTTTAATTCTTTCTGTATTATGTGACTACTTCTATTTTTATCAAAAAATAAGGAAAACTAATATTTCTATTCTTCATTTAAGCCTCTGCTATAAAATCATTGCCAAAGCCTGAACTTAAGAAAATTCTCATATTGAAAAATAAAAATAATAAAAAAAATCATCTGTTTCTTAACACAACATTCAAACTTGAATTCAGGCTGTTCTGTTCATTACACTATTCTATTGTCCTTTTTTTGACTCTTTCCTTTAATGAGCACGTATGTGAAGTAAAAGGCAGATGACGGCAGGTACCATTTCTTTATTGTACTTCCCATTCCTAACTGAGAAGGAAATGAATAACTTACAAACTTGCACTGGATTTTCCACATTTCACACACACACACACAAAAAACCCCAACCACACAGAAAATTTCATCTTTTTGCAATCTCCAGGATGCAAAAGCTGAAATAATAGTTCTCTTTTTAAGTTCTGGAATAAAAGGTTTTCAGAACTCCATAAAAAGGGAGTAGGAAAGTCCCTCTTCTTGCCCTTGAGTTGCTCTTAAGTCACATGCACTTGTTACTGAAAAGTGTGGCATGAATAAGCCACAGTCACAATTTTTTAAGGGAACATGAAATTCATAGTCATTTGAGGTCTGTGAATCTAGCTTAGATATCTTTGCATAAGACATAATGACCTTAGGTCAATTATATGGTACTGGAATTTCTAATCACATTAGAAGGAATTCACCCTTTTCATTGTAGTAGTCAGTAATCAGGTGCTGGGGTAATCACTGCTTCCATGATATCACTTTATTTTAATGGGTTAGTTTGGAAGATATGATTACAAAACACTTTCCAATTTAATTGTGCTGAACACACTCCGTATTAAAAAGCATCAGCTGAACACTAACTTTTTAAAGCCCAGGAAGAGCTGGGACAGATGTATTCTCAAATTTCTGGCATGCTGATCTGGGCCCTCTAAATTTTAAAAAAGGCCTTTTGGGCCTTCAAAGGTCTAAAAAACTTTTCAAGCACAGATCTGCAAAACAGGTAGGAGTTAAGATGAAGCTCATCCACACACCTCAAGAACACACTGTATGAAAGTCTATAATCAGATTCCTTTGTATAGGAGACATAAAGTAAGAAGTAATTTCAGAAAAAAAAAGTATCTCACAGCTTTTTGCCATAAATGATATAATGACTTTTGCTGTTTCTTTCACAACTTTTTCCTTTCAACATCATGTCAAGAGTTTTAAACTGAATAATAACATTATAAATATTTACACCCTGAATAAAACCAGTTATCTTCTATAAATACACCAAACACACAGAAGAATCTACCTACTTAAAAATACTTAAATTAATTCCTGAATTTAGGAATTCCTCTTATGTAAAAGAAGAAAGCTGTTATAGGAGTACAGTTGAGATCTTGTTTCTTCATATGACTCAATGATGAGAAACTAGGAAAAAAAAGTCACTTAATATGATTTTAATATCCCTTTTTCTGCATATCTTTGAATGCGTCAGTCCACCTCTTATTACAGAATATCATAAGAAATCAACAAAGTGCAAGGATGCCTACATTTTCTGATGCTCAGTATCTTCAGTAATTCACTACAACTTCACTAGAAGATTATGTGAATTATTTGTCAATTTACTACCCTGCACTATTTGTCAATGCACTACCCTGGAATTCAGAGGAGTAACCAGCGTAATTCAGAGGAGTAACCAACATACACATAAATACACAGTGGGAAAACTGGTTGGTAGGGCTTTGTTTTTTAAATTTTGGGTTGTTTAACTTTTTTTATTTTTTCCCAATTGTTCTCATGTCATTAATGCAAGCAAGGGTTTGCACTGTTACTGACTCTGAACACTGAATCGTGCTACAAACTCATCGACACCAACATCTCTGCTTCATGTCCGTAACAGTGATGTTTAATCAACAGAAAATCAGACACAAATGGCATCAAATCTTTCCTTATTTCCACACAAAAACAGGCAAACAAAAAACAGAACAGTTGTCTCAGTCACACACATCTGACTTTTGTTATTGATATTACCCTCCACATTCATTTGGCTGAACCTGAAGCTACCGTATTATCTACAAGGTTCTTCTACCTTGTGTCAGTAAATCTGATCATATTTTTAACTTAATTGCATGGGAAGAGACCTTTGAGTACTTCCAGTATAGGAAAAGTGTTCTACTTATCAGATGGTAGTAGATACTTAATAGCAATAGCGTCTTAGCTGTGCTTTGACAGAACATATGTTGGAAGGTTGGGTTCATAGCCCTCAAATACAGCAAAAAATGCAGAAATACTCAGAGACACCTGCCACAACATCTTTATAGCTCTCTTTCCTGACTGAATCAGTATTTGATGATATCATAGAAAATACTGGAGCCATAATTACAAAGCTAAAAAACCTTACTGTGCAGCAGACAGTTCAAATACTGAACTGTCATCAGCCAAATAAGGCAGGCAAGTCTTCCTACAGAGTCTGATGAAAGTCTAGGATTAAGTTTATAACTAATAAAATGCCACAAATTCTGTAACAAGGTTAGTGTACAGTACACCCTACACTGACAACTCTATCTGTAACTCACCACAATCTTTCCTGTTATGGCTGCTCTGCATTGCAAGGGAAATAGCAAAAGCTGCATTAAGATCAGGAAAAGCCTTTATAAAGGCATAACCAAGATTAAATACTTAATGGGCTTTATTCACTCTGTTTTCACACATTTATTATCCAAAGCTACCTTTTTTAGGATAAAAGAGAAACACAAAAATCTCACCTTACATACAGTCACTGGCCAATGATGAGCAAAATACAGCTTTTTCCAGGCATGAGGGTGGATGTCACTGGAGAGAGACAGACAAATTTGTTTTTCTTCAAGTATTTTTAAAAAGAGGAACACCTTCAGGCACACACTCCAAACTAACGATTCAGAGAGAAACAACATATGAGGAAACATGCTAATATCTCCACTGTTAAACAAATTCTCCTTCTGGCACCCCATCTCCATATGCTTTCTATTTCTTAGGTATGCAGAGGGGGGAAAAAAAACCCTCAAAAATTTGTTCAAGAAGTGTTGGAAGCCTGTATCGCATAATTTCTATAAAGGTCTTTTCCAACAGTTTTGAGCAGACCTATTCTGGTTAAGTAGATGTAAATAAAAAACCTGTTGCATCAGACACTACAGCAGATATATTTAGTTATTAAGCAACGAGACAAAGTAACTAAATAGAACAAAAAAAAAAACCAACAGAATTGTGAATTATTTAAACTGACAACATTATGTGCAGAACTGTCAAAATAAATTGTTATTCTCTGGAAGCTAACAGCAACTTGTCGGTCATCAGTTCTTGCTAGATGATATATTACCAAAAGAAAAAGGAAGAAAAAAAAAGGAATTAGAAGACCAAGCTAATTCTTCTCAACCTGAGGACAGCCTGGGGATGCTTCTGTGTTATATCACACCTCAGTTTTTTCCTCTAGTTTTTCTACTTTGCAACGGCCACATTTTCTCTTATGCATTCACATGTATCCATTGTTTTCTATATAATTTAGGAGAATAGCTCTGGAACCTAGCAGGCATAGCCACAATGAAAACTATTAACACTTTTATAGGGGTCTTTTTTTGTAGAAAGAATGTAGAAACTTGAATAGAGATATTGCCCTATATTGCAGAGCAGTTAATTTACTTGGCTTTAAAAAGCCCTTGCTTAGAAACGATCTTTCATTAGACTTCTCATAACATCTTCCATCTGTATTTGAAATAGCAGCTGAACTTCTGCAATGTCAGTCATGCCGAAAGAGTTCTCCCAGAACACACTTTCTGGCTAAGGATGGGTCAGAAAACTTATTAAACAGAGCAAGTTAAGCTCAAAAATGGAATCCAAGGAAAGCCATTTTCAGTACCTATGCAGCTTCAGAGATATCCTCCCCTTCTCTGGACCAGAGTTATCCTGCTCTGTGCAACACAGCAATGTGACTTTAGAGCTGACTCTTTACCAAGACGGCCAAGCCAGAGCCCAAATCCTGGGGATTGAAGAAACATCAGCAGAGTGTCTAAGCTACCCACCAACTGCAATGTAGGCACTGAAAGAAGTTCAGCACTGAACTGAGCACCCCTAGCCATTCTCTTGCCAAAGGACTAAAGGAAGCAGAAAAGCTTATTTCCTCATCTAATGCAACAGGAATTTCAGCTTTGACCACAGAAGGGTATGACTTGGGTGTGGTTTCTCCCATGGCTCGTTGGCATTGAGCTCAGATTTTGCCAAGGGGCAACAACCACCAAAAGGTGGTGCAGCAATCTGATACAGTCTCAGTTGGGATGTCCTATAGAAAATATATGACAAAAAAAAAATTTTATGTTGTCAGAACTGAGAAAATAGCAAGGAAAAGAAAAGATAAATAAAAAAGTAAACAATGCAACAATTAGCGCAGTTCACCCCACAGGGATGACTCCAGATTTTTTGCTTTAAGTATCAAAATAATTTTCACTTTTTGTCATTACTACATCACAACTCTAACTGATTCATCTACAGCAAGATTAGAAAAGTTTTAAGTGCATCAAATGGAATTTAAGTTTCCCCTCTTTCTTCATGCTGACACACGTAAAGGTTTCCTCAGGCATGATCCTTGCTCCTCTAGTTAATGTAGATGCCTTACTGTAAATCACCTAAGGGTAGAATAACACATAAAAAATAATACATAATAACAAATTTACATCAGAAGTTAAACCATTCTGATCTGCACTTAAGAATGAGTTGTCAGATGTTTCATTTTAAAGCACAACTTACCTTTGAGTAAATGTATCTGAAGTACACCAACAACATAGTGCCATGAAAAACCAACCCAGAATCCAATAGTGCAGCTTTGCAGATCTCATTTTGTTATTCAAATAGCTGTAAAAGGTGTTGAAAGAAGAAATCTTTACCTATCCAACACACTTAAAATGCAAAAGAAACCTACTATGTCAGAAATAGCAGGTAATGATACCTCTAGGTTAGATTTACAACCATGGGTAAATGGGGATGTCTTTCAAGGCTATGCCTGATACCCCAGCTTGTATGGTAATTTTCATAAACTAATGCCATCAAGGATGAGATCACTGTTTCCTTTTTCTTCTTTACTTACACATGGTTGCAAAAGAGCTACCTTCCAATTAACAGAAATATGTAAATCTTCTACACAGCTATACTTTATGTAATTGAAGACTCTACTTGTAGTCAGATTAAATGGCCAAAGTGATTCATTAAACAAACTTTGAATTTAATATTGAATATTCGTGTTGGATTGGCGAAGGCTGGTATTAGAAAATCACAGGAAGCCAAGGATGATGTCTAAAGATGGAATTCTGCCTAAATGCCAGCTGATTACTAAACTAATTTTTTTTTTTTTTAAATGCTGTTAAAAGCACACAAGTTTCTGTTCCTGTTATAAACCTGACATAGCCTCTGTGAAACCATGCACAATTTGCCTAATACTTCACGGACCTTAGAAGTCATGGGATAAAAAAAACAAATCAACCTTCACAAACAGAAGAACTTTCACTTGGCACAGGTCAAAAATCCCAAGTGTCTCCCAAATCTCCCAGTCATTTCACAGTATTTCAAATGTGACCTTCTAGAAAGGAATGTACATGCACATATTTACATGCAAGTTATTAAAGCCTCACCAAACCTACTTCCCAACTCCGTCAAAATGACAATCCTACACCACAAGACACTGCATGTAACCTAGGTGACCTTTCAAAGATCTCTCACTACACAAGTCGTATTCTTTTTTCCTATGAAGGTTTTTTTAAATTCATTCTTACCACATCAAGTAAAGCCTGTTTTGACACCAGTGAAGACATGGCTGATTCCACCACTCCACTGAGAAAACTCAGTGTAATTCATATTCACAGCTCCTTATAAAGAAGAACCCATTCTCCCACAGTTGTTATGTGGCTCTGGACCCAGCCTGCAGAACCACACAGTTCTGCAAACGCTGTGCCAGAGCTGAAGTACAAAGGAGGGAGCCTCCCTGCTTGCAAAATGTGTGGGGATTTCAAAACTGGTGAGGGCTTGGGCAACAACAGTAACCGTTAACCAGCTAAATTTATCACAAGGTCTTGCTAAATTGTGAGGAAGCTAACACCTTTAAGACATTCTTCTATTTCATACATTAATGGCCTCTTTCATTTGTAATGGGCACATTATCAAGATACTTGGCCTAACAGAAGATATAGTAAGATAAATATTAGTTAAACTGTTAACTTCCCAATCTAGTTTCTTAAAACACCAGAAGGAATTTCACTCACCAGGTAAAATATGGAAAAAAAAAAATTTAAAAATCATTTGGAGAGTGCTACTTGTATAGAAAAGCAAACACTAATATAGAAATAATCTTCAGCAAAAGCTAGCCAAAGCAATACATATATACTGTATTAAAGTAATTTATATAGTCATACAGTGTATAAAAATGTCACAAATAAGTAATTAAGTGCCAGATAGCCAATTTCCCTAAGAATTCTGCACCTTAAGTGATCTCCAGTCTCATCACTTGACCAACAGGAATGAATGATGATGTGAGATTCTGCCTTACAGACCTGCTTAATGGTTTAATCTCCTATTATTTTGAACTGAAAACCAACCAAGCAAGACTACTTTTCTGCATGAAAAGCTATCAAGACAAAGCATTGAGAGACGTAAGGAGTGTAAAATTCATGTAAAATTCTGCTCTACCTACAAAAAGCAGGAAGTACCACTTAAAAGACAGTAATGTCACACATCACCAAAAAAAAAAAAGCTGCATTCTACAAAGGTGTGGAAGAAACACCTTAAGGAAGTCAATTAGGAAAGAAAAATAACCCAGTGTTATAGCATTTCTTTTGATGTAAGCTGGTAGGCAGAAAGAAGCTTTTTTTTTTTTTCACTAAGTAGCAAAAAAACATAAAGGCTATTGTCTCCTTTCTCACTGGATTCTTATATTTGATCAAGCAACAACCAGGAACAGAGGGGCCTTCAAAAAAATGCTGCTATCAGAACAGCAGAAGGTGCTGATTTATTCTACGTATTGTTCTGATCCCTGAAACCAGAATATAGAGCAACAAAGCAGGTTTGAAAGCCCCCAGTCTGTAACTTCCACTTTTTTCCACTGATAAACAATCCATACTCTCTAAGGATTTAGCTCAACCTTGCAGGTACCACAACACTATCACGACAGACTGAGTGATTTATTCAAGCTGACCTTTTATTTGTCTCTGACATTGGTGATGGGTGAAAAGTGGATCAATCTCACCTTAAAGGCATCTGAATGATATGTGTTTGAGGAAATACATGCATCAAAATGAAAACTGCATTAACAACTAAGATGCATAGAGCACATACATTTTTAATAAAAATTTCTTCTGTTTATTAAAAATTACACTAGATTACTAATTTCACAAACACAATAAAGAACAGATTTAACAAATCTTACACCAACTCTTCTCTAGTAAGAAACAGGGATTTCATATTACAAAAGTTAGTTAGAAAAAAAAGTCAAGATGTTCCAAAAGATTTCATAACGTAGAAAACTTAAAACTTCTAAATGAAACCTGCACACATACATAAAATTATTACTTTACACTAGGCTCATTTTTATTATAGATAAAATTCCAAAAGGCATGATACAGCTTTGGGATTACTCTTGGTGTACTGTATCTAGGAAAGGAATGCAAAGCACATGTTTCTGTGTGTGTTTCTATGTTTTGGTAACTCAGTCAGGGCAAGGTCACTTTCAGTTATGTTAGTATTGTTCCATGCTGTTTTCAAAATTACCTGCCCAGGCTTATCAAACCCTAGAGACAACTTGCAATAAATAAGGAGAAAATCCTCCTCTAACACATTCACTATAGTTTGAATTCTAATACACCACCTTGAGGGGAGTGCTGATGTAGCACATGCTTCTTTTGGACACTAGCAATTAGTCACTTCTTATTTTACTCCCTTATTTTGTTTCTGTTTTGCTTTTAACAATTAGCTTGACTAGCAAAACTCTCATTAATGCAAACCTCTCATTAATATAAAATCTCCTGCTCTACAGTTTAGTTCAGAATGTAAATTCAGAAGAGAAGATGATGCAGAAGAGCACTCAAGCAATCAGCAGGAGATGCCCATAGTTATGACATAGCACGCACTCAGCTAAATGCTGGCAACAATGTCCAGAGATAAGATTTAGGACAGTTAGCGTGGCATCTAAAGCCACAAAAAAGGAACACACAACGGTATGGTAGCATCTCTAACAAGTCAGCATGTGGCATCTGCCACACCGAGTTAGACAAGCCAAGTCACAACACTGTATGCCAGAAGCATTAATTTAATTTATAACAACGCTCTTAGCTCCGACAACTTTTACCTCCACTGTCCACTCCCAGCTAGCCCTGCATCCCAAGCCCGAGTGCTGGTCCGAGTAACGGCAAAAGGCTCTTCGAAGCTTTTTCAGAGGCAATACTCACGCCCACCGCCACGGCCCGATTTCAACAGTGGCCCTCTCACAGCGTTCAGTGCGATGGGGGCTCTCATCGCCGAGGCTGAGCGGTGTCGAGGTGAGCCCGGAGGGAGCAGGGGCTGCGCTCAGCCGCCCGGCTTCCTGGGGAAGCGCCGAGCACTACGGCGCCTCGCCCTCCTCGCACGGCAACCAACACACGGCTCTGCTCTAGCACCGATGGAACCCCGACAGCAGAAAGCCTTTACTGCAGATAAACAATCATTACAGAGGTGTCCGCACAAACTGTAAAGAATGCAAATCTCCTAAGCACCGGAAGCGGGGGGCCTCCAGGCGACAGGAGGATGCCAAAGCTGACGTAAGGTGTAAAAAACCCTCAAAAAACTATTATGAGTTTTCCCGCCTTTAGGAAATGCTGCCACTTTTTTGGCTGACTTTCGATTTGCTATGCATGGAATTTAAACCATAAGAAGTGAAAGCAAACACAATCAGAGTCCGCCCCAGGCCTGCAAGTCCCACCTTTGGAGCTCGCGCAACTGAGGATCCCAGTGGCAGAGAGCCACTATCCCAGGCAGAAAAGCCTACTCAGAAACACCTCTGACGGGCCGCACCGCAGCTCCCTCCTACCCGGCTGCCACCGCGGGAGGGCAGCCCCACGGCGGGCAGGGGGGCGGGAAGAGAGAGCCGAGGAAGGCTGGAGCGGGGACAAATCCGGCCTCCGCTGCCTCGGGGTCAGACCTCAGCACGCTGCGCGCACACTCTCCCCGCCCCCAGCCCACGTTACCTTCCGCTCCAGCGCAGTCCGCAGGAGCCGCCCCGCGCCCGCCCCTCTCCCAGGCCCGCGCATGGCCCCGCCCCGGAGGGCGGGCGGGGGGCGGTACCACCGCTCACCACAGCGGCCTCTCGCGGCCTGCCCGGGTGCTGGCAGCTGCTGGGGACGTACACACTCGGGAGTAGCGGCGCCGTGGTATTCCCTTTGCTTCCCTGGAGCATCCCTGGAGCACCCCTGTGGCCAGCCGGGTACCGCGGGAGCAGGGCATTGTGAGCGCGGGCAAGAAAGGAGTGGCGGGCTGTGGAAGAAAAAATTTATGTAGGTGGTTTGGTTCGTCCTGCTGTTTTGGTTGGTTCTTTAGCATATTCATGGATTTAGTTATGTTGGTTTTATACTGAGCATTTGTGTGGCACGGAGGTCTTCGAGAGTGCGATGAGGACTCTAAATAGGAGACTACTGACTAATGCAAGCCCAGGAGCTGACACAGGCATCTGTGGCGTGCTTCTCCAAATAGAGAAGTTTGAAATAGTAACAACTCGTATTTGGAAGCAGTAGGAAGTTTCTGAGGAAGGAGCCCCAAGGGATGAGTCAGAACTTGGTTCAGTATTTTCTTAGTGGTGTGTTAAACTATGAAACATATTCTGACCCTTCTTTCTCTGCTGATGCATGAGTCATAAATACAAAGTGTGAGTATTAATTACTATTATGTAGTTTTGAACTACAAGGAGTATGTTACAACCATCCTACATTAATGCACTTAAGAAATATGTGGGCAGATCTGCTTCCACGAGCAAAACAACATTTGTTTTAAACAGATTAATTTCAGTCTTTGTAATAAGGTCTTTGTTCAACGTCTCAGTTTTATTAACTGGTAAAAAACCCCTTTAATTATGTGTTTACGTGGTAGGAATGAGGATGAGGCAAAACTAATCTCTTTGCCTCCCTTTCTGTGGAAACGTGAAAACGTGCTGGGTGGAATGAGTGATCCATCTGTTGTTGTCTAAGAGGTATCAAACGTTTCAGAAATTTTCTCTAAGAGTTAAAGATAGTGAAGCTCTTCAGATCTTTGTAATCAGTGTGGCTCTTCCTGCTGGTGAGGACACCAGGGCTCCATGTGGCACTGAATTCTTTGTTACTGCCCATAAAATCAGAAGATAAGCACATCAAGTTGTTCTCTCAGACTAGGGGTGAAAACTGGGCTGTACTGCACATACTCTCCAGCATGCAGGGTCATGTGCTTCAGTGCTAATCTTGTCTGAGGTGCAACGGGGATTTGCTGTCTGAGGGTGCCAAATTGTGGTGTTTGTAAGGGTCCCAGGACAGGGGAAGAGATGAATTTGACTCTATGTTCTCAGAAGGCTGATTTATTATATTATGATATTATATTATATTAAATTATATTAAAGAATGCTATACTAAAACTATATTAAAAGAATAGAGAAAAGGATACATCAGAAGGCTTAACAGGAATGAATAATAAAAACACGTGACTGACTTAGAGAGTTTGACACAGCTGGCTTTGATTGGTTATTAAGTAAAAACAATTCACATGGAATTAATGAAAGAATCACCTACTACATTCCAAAACAGCAAAACACAAGGAGAAGTAATTAGATAATTATTATTTACATTCTTTTCTGAGGCTACTCAGCTTCCCAGGAGAAGAAATCCTGGCAAAGGGATTTTTCAGAAAATATCACGGTGACAGCAAATTACCGCTTTGCACTTTGTGAAAACTAAGATCAGTGACAAATTTCCCATTAGGGTGATTACAAAGAGAGATCCAAAGCTACACAGAAATAGTGTAGGCCTTTAATATACCAGGACAAAGAAGACACATTTTTATGTTACAGTATCATAAAATAGTGCATGTTAATGGATGCTGTTATTAAAAAGAATGTTTTTGTGAAATATGCAAAGGTAGACAACGGACAGCTACATTGGATAACTATCTCCTTAAGACTTTCTATTTAATATTTATTGGTCTACTATGATATTTTGTTTCTCTGTTGTCTTTTATCTCCTGATCGCTATTAGCACTCATGATGCTATGAAAAAATGAGGACATGTCAGAATATTTGAAATGTTTCTTTTACATTTCATGAAAATTATGTTCTCCTCAAAAAATTCTTAACAAATGTGGTAGTACCCTAGATTTCTATATGTTTATATTCTGAAATGTGTGGCCTGAAAAAAACCCAACCCAAAACGAGTTGAAATGCTTCAAAACAATACATTTTTCCAGCTTTCAGCAGTTTACATTAGGATTTAAGAATCAAGATAGAGACTTTCAAATTTTTTCTCTGTAATACAATGTGTTGTTTTGCTTTGATTATTCTCATTGCAGAAATAGAACAAACAAATCCAGTTAGACTTTATTCCTAAAAGTGTGGTAAAGAAACATTTATAATACTCTGAGCAGATGTACACATTTTGGAATATATGTATAGTCTCATGTCCTAATTTCAAGTCAGTAGACTTAGTCCATGGATTATTTTGAAAGCTTACATTTTATTAAAATTTTTTTAATAGCCTGTAGCTATGTGTTTCTATGATTTCCACAGAGCTGACTTGGGAATTACATAAATTCAAAATGGTAACATATCCTTCAGTTTGAGGCAGTGCCTTGCAATAGGATACTGGACTGTGCTTTGCTGCCCTCAAGCTGATGGATATTTAGCCATATAATAGTCTGCTGTTTTGCAGAGCTCAAAAAACATTATCTGTAGAAAGGACTCCAAATATTCTACATGTATTTGAAAGCTGGAAGGCACTGCTTATGAAATGGTAAATGACTCTTGCAAATTATATATCTTCTAAAGTCTATTCATTTGTCTTCCTCTGTTCTATCTTTCCTTCATGAATTATTTTATCCAGTCGGTTTTGTCTTTCCATTAAGTTTACACATCTAGTTGTTATAGGTAAAAATTGATTCAGCCAATTAGATCAAAAATAAAAATAAAATTTATTCATGACCGACATACAGTCCCGACCGCCAACAATCAAGAGGTAGCGCCGACCCCGGGATCGGAGCAGGTGAACTATGATCCGGCCTTTATCGCACTGAATCCCCCTGTTCACCATCGAGGCCTGGCAGAGTTCGGTTTTTATACTCTTTTTCTTGCCCGCGGCGGATTCCCTTTGTCCCTTTCTGGAGTCCTTCACATTCATGCAGTGTCTATTCTCTGTCCTGTGCTGGACAAAGCCTCGTCCGGGAATTGATATGCGTCTGTCTCCAGTTCCTGGAATCCTTCATTCAGATGTATGTCCTTGATGGTCCTGTTTGTCTGAGGTGGACATCTACATGGGCCATCATCGCTGGGCATTTTCTTGTTCGTGTCGTCAGGGAGTGCCCATCTCCTGTGCAGGCTAGGTTTTCTTCGTATGTTAACGATGCACCTCTCCTCGGCTTCGAGCTGTCCTGTGTGGCAATCACCCTCTCCCCTTTGCTGGCTTCATCTTAAAGCTTTATTTTATATTACATTAATAATCTTACATTTCCAGCAGGAATTACCACCTTATTCATAACAGTGAACAAATAAAAATAACTGTAGTACCAGACATTATCTTTCTCAATTTACTATTTGTTTCTGATACAGTTTTGAAAAATTAAATTGAAGGAATTGTTAAGTGCTTAAGTACAGTGTTGTGGGTTTACTTCCACACAATTTTGTACTGAAGTGAAAGACTGCTAATGTTTCTTAACTTTAGGATTTCAAAATACAACACTCTTTGGGCTGCTGTGGGAATGGGTGTAGGACTCCAGCAGTACCTCCCATGTGTCCAGCAGAAGTGGGGTGGAGTGAAGGACACCTGTCCACACAGGCTTGGCCAAGTCTTTAGAGCATCCCTGCACGTGTTTTAAAACCAGCCTCCCGCAGTGCCCTGCTTTGCCCGGGGGCTGTATATGCTCCCTTGGAGCATTCCTAACTTATGAAATTATTTGTCATATACTGGACTTCAAGAAAAATTATAAGCAGTTCAGCATGGAAAAAAATGCCACATTGTAGTTCTGCAGAGAAAGCATTACAATTTACAAACCTTTATATTTTTTGTTTTAAGGAGCAACAACGAACATGCTTGTTACGAAACGAGGGCTCTAGAAGCCCCTCTTGGTGCTGTTCAGCATCTGGTGCCCTTGTGGGCAGCAGAGCAGAAAGGTGAGACCATGCCCCGAGCCCACTGCTGCCGTCAGAAGCTGCTGGAGCGAGCGTGGCCCTGGAACGGGGGCTGTTCACCCTTCAGCCCGAATACAGAGCAGCTGCAGCCCCCAGGTGTCGGAGCTGTCCAAGCGCTTCTTTAACTTTCACCGGCTCGGTTCTGTGACCACTTCCCTGGGGAACCCTGGGGGGCCTGCTCCACGGCCCAGCTACTCTCTGGATGAAAACATTTTCCTGATATCTAATCTAAACCGCCCGCGACTCAGCTTCATGTCATTCCTTCGGGTCCTGTCACTGATCACCACAAAGAAATCGCTGTGTGCCCCTCTGCTTCCCCTCGCGAGAAAGTCGTAGACTGTGTTGAGATCTCCCCTCAGTCTACTCCAGGCTGAACAGACCAAATGAGCTCAGCCGCTCCTCGTACAGTTCCTTGGGTTCGAGCATGGCGGAAGAAAGGGGGAGACACCGAGCGCGTCTGAGGGGCCGCTTGCGGGCACGGGCAGCCGCACAGTTCAGCCGTTACCCCCC
>NW_024513099.1:0-176031 GCF_017590135.1 Pyrgilauda ruficollis | reverse complement strand
TTTAGAATGAGAACCCCCCCCCCCGCTTTGAACTTCCCGCCCGCCGCCCGCGCTGCCCGTTCGCCGCCGCAGTTTCCAGGCTCAGCGGGCGGCAAAAGCGCTGGATAGCCGCGGTCTCTCTGCGTCCCCTCTCAGGGCGGTGCCGAGGGCGGCCACCGGCCCTATCCGCTCCGTTCCCTCGGGTCCACCCTAGGCTGGTGCCTCCGGCGCCGACGAATCTGCCGCGCCAGTCCCACCGCTAGCGCGGTTTGGGCGGTTGTCAGGGAGAAGCAAGATGGCGGCCGCGGCGGCGGAGGAGGACACGGAGCTGCGGGACCTGCTGGTGCAGACGCTGGAGAGCAGCGGGGTACTCAATAAGATTAAGGTGGGAGAAGAAGAGCCTCTCGCCGGCGGGGAGCGTTGGCTGGCGCTGGCGGCGCTTCGCGGCCCTGCGGAGTGTGGGAGGACTGAGGCTTCCCGTGCTTCGTCCCCTCTCACTCCTGCTTGCAGCCGGTGTGCCCGTCTGGAGAGCTCCCTCGGCGTCGCGGCCTGGTGGTGGCGCCTGCTTTCCCGTGGTGTTCCCCGGCTGCTCGTGGTGGAGCTGGTGCGAGGGTCCGGGGCCTGACCATCGCACGGCGCTGCCCCGCGGCCGCGGGAATTCGGGATCCCCCGAGCGGGCAGAGCGAGGGGAGCGCGGGGCCGCCGCGGGGAGCCCGGCCCCGGCTGCGCGCGTTCGCTCTCCGGTAGCGTGTGGCCGCAAGAGCTCCCTTGCTGCCGCCAGACTGGCTGGAAGCAATGGGCAGCAGCGTGGTGCGAGACGGGGTGGGTGAAGTTGATCCCTGCTTCGATACCGAAAGCCTTTACTGAAAATTTCAAGCGGGAGTTGTTGTGGGTCGCTATTTAAGCACTTAATCTTCTTGAGTGTGGATTGCTTCAGTTGTGCCTTGAAGGCTTGCTAAGTTTGGAAACTCTCGGGGGATGCTGCCTGCTTACAGGGTGCAAATAGCGCTATGTTAAGAAAATACACAGAAGATAGTGGAGTGCACGTACTACTGAGTCAGTAGTGCAGCCTGAGCTTGTGTCAGAAAGCGTAGGAAAATTGATTCCGTGGATTCTTGTTCAAATTAAAAGCTTTCAGCAATAATTATTGTGTATAATAGAGAG
Source organism: Pyrgilauda ruficollis (assembly GCF_017590135.1). Lineage (NCBI taxonomy): Eukaryota > Metazoa > Chordata > Aves > Passeriformes > Passeridae > Pyrgilauda > Pyrgilauda ruficollis. The sequence continues at coordinate 174,888 of NW_024513099.1, read as the reverse complement.
CAACACAGGTACGGAAGGCTAAAAATAAATGGGTTTCCTTCAAGGCTAGAGGAGAAATGAAGTGTAGCTTTCAGATGAGGGATGGTAGTGTTTATCCACAGTGCCGTTCTAAGTCTCCAGAGGTCATTGCTGATATTTCAAGAACAGTTCAACAACTGAAGTGGTTTATGGAAGTGAGAGCATCTTTGTATATGTACTTTCAAGTTTACTGTATTTTGAACTAGTCATACTTTTCAGGAAAATAATATGCAAAACCACATTGTTCATCCCTTTCAAATGGATGATTGTTATTTAAGTTCTGTAAGAGAATGAAGATTCTAGCTCAAGTAACTGTGTTCTGAGTAGTGAGGCTTTTCTAATAGATGTCAGATAGGCCTTTTGGGTCACCTGTTAACCACTCACCTACTATTAAACAATCCAAGTATGGGGATAGTAAAATTGTAATTAAAAAAGCATGGCAATTGGGTCACATTGAGCTCGTGAACCAGAATTTCTTAATTCCTACCTTTGTGTAGTATGTAAAATTCCGTACTGTGGTTGCCAGTCTACTGAGTTTTATGTGAACAAATTTATTGTAATTCACTGTTCTGTAATGCTTAGAGCGTGCGGTATCCAATACTGTGTAAACTGCCGTTATGGCAAATTAGCAAATGACTTAGAAAAATACAAAATGTAGCCTCCTTGCCAGATTATGTCTCTCCTTAATACAAGGTTTTACTGTTTAATAACTGGTATGCTTATGACTAAGGCTTTTGACTTGGAGATCTCATGGTGGTTTTTTTTCTTAGCTGTAAGCCTTAATTGGCATGTGAGTTTGAGTGTTGTTTGGCAGTGTTAATGACACAGAGATTTTGTTCTACTATTACTTGACAAAACCCTGTTGCTGGAAGAATTAAGATTGAACAGGGCTTCTTAAACTGTCACCTTTTAATTGAAATCAGATTATACCATCCATTAAAAAAAGTTGCAGTCATCCTTTTATTAAAATTAGTTAAATTTGATTTTATTCAATAGTGCTTATCTATTATGTGTCAGTATTTTTGTATTATCTGGTAGAACTGAACATTTACATGTGACAACTGATGCTTGTTTCATACTTTAGAATGAGAACTGACCATTTTTCAAGATGAATGAAGCTAGAAAGCTATAATAAAGTATTTGTGATTTATTGAAGTAGCTACATTAAGGAGAAAAATATGTGGTCAGTGTATAGCTGCATTAGTATGAGGCACTGGAAGGGTTAGAATTCAAGGGGAATTATTTCAGTGGATGGAATGTATCAGGGTGTCACACATTTTGTAACATAATGAGAGTAATTTTCAGAAAGAAAATTATTGTCATAATTTAGTTCTCTAATAAGAGACGATTTTATAATGCCTTGCGGTTTATTAGTTTATTCTTATTTTGAGATTAATTTCTTGGGTGCATTGGTGTTAATGTAAATTATTTAGCTGAAAAAATTTACTTATGATATTTTAAAAATCTGTTCATAATTTTTGTATTTGTCTTAAAGTTTGAGCACTGAAGTAATTAGTAAAGTAATATTGTGAAAACTGGAAGTTGTATAAATTTATTTACAGCTTGCAGTTGAGAATTTCCTGTATATTTATCTCTAAAATATGTGTGTGTATGTATACACACACGCATAAATTTATATAGTACAGATGTATACTATATATAGTTTGTTGATCATTGGAATAAGTCTGATGAATGAAACAACTTTCTAATGAATTCTGTAAACACACAATATAACTGTAGATATTTGTATTTCAGTGAAAATTATCACTGTTTCTGTGTGATAGTGTACAAATAGAGAGTTCTGTCTTGAAGAGAATGTGATCTTTCTCCTAGGGAAGCTGTCATCATCTGAGCAAGAGGAGCCATTATGCTTCTTATGTGTTTCTTTGTTATCTTATTTTGTTTTAGTTTATATATTTTAATCTCTTGCTTTGGAATCATTTAAATGTATATTACCTGAATTTTGCATCTTCTCTGGAACTTGCTGTTGCTACAGTTATGTGAGGGGAGTTAGTATCACTAATGTAATATGCCTAATAAAGCTTTTTGCCAGGTGATACTGATAATTTCTTACTAATTTGCTTCAAAACCTGGACAGCTGAGGTATGGGCAGATGGCGTGATGTTAGAGAGGATAAAAGTTCAATTTTTTAATATGAGCATTTGTACAGGTCAGTTAAAATTGTCCTGTTTGCTTTTGCATCTTTGATCCATGTACAGTAATGAACAGTGCTTGTAAATGTCTTGGAAAAAAAAATGTCATCTGTCACGATGAGCATGCTGTGCACTGCAGTGTAACCTGCTGTTTTCTGCATGTTGTGGTGTGTTGTTTTTTTGAAGCAGTTTATATCAGAAAGTTAACTTAATATCTATTTCTTTTTAGTTTTATAATTCAAGTAAAATAAAATCATTTTTAATTATTTCAAATAAACTAACTGAAATTCAACATTTAAATGTCAATGTGGTCCTCATCATATTCTCAGGAAGTAGTCTAAGTATGACTGGTTCCACTCCTAGTCCAGGACTTTGTTTATGTCTAGGGGTTTATGTGTGCACAATCACTCCTTTATGTCACTTAGCCAAGATTCCAGTTTGGCAGGCAGTGGTGGAGATCATACCCTCAATATGCTCAAGGATGAGAACCTTTACAGATTTTGCAGATGGAGATTACAGGGAGGGTATTACTGATTAATGTTGGTAGAGATGTTCCTGGTTGTGGTTTGACACCAGCCTTGGATTTGTGATGCATGTAGACTGGGAAAGGTGTTTTATCCTGGTGCACACAGAGTTTTAGCCTGGGTTGATCACCAGCGGTTAAACAGCTCAATGTTCTGCCATGTCTCTTTCCAGAGCAATGCATCTGCTGTCTGTCTACCAAGGTGTATGACAGTTGTTTTGGAGTTAGGAAGTGGAGATACTGAAAGTTGTGCATGAAGTGCCCATGTTCCATTACATTTTACAAATGCAAGAGATTGTTTATTCTTGGGCATGCATAGGACTGTTCCACAGTGCTGGAGCAGATGGGAGTGACACATTCCTGTGCTTTAGCTGGAAGGTCTCTGAGAAATTTTACGCATTACTTTAATAATTTCACTTCCCTAAACCACATATTTAACCACAGCATCCTCTGATGCACATCTTGTGAGCGCAAGCTTGCAGGAGATTTTGCACCTCCAGCTGACCCATTGCAGATCTCTGAAGGGTCTCCTGTATTGGCACTTGCTGAACTTGCCTACCTACCCCTTGTTACTTAGGGAATACACTACTCTGCCTGTATGGCTTCAGAAACTGTGTTCACCTTGCTGAAGTGTGTTGAGAAGAGTGGTAACATATGCATTTGGCAGGCTGAAATTTATATTATGGTTTCTGCTAATGAGTCTTGGTTGAAAAAAGAAGCCCAGGACTTCCTCTGCAAAAGCTGCAGAACTCTAAGGGTTTGTAGAAATGTTGAGAGATGCACGAAGCAGACAGCAAGGCTTTGTTAGCTAGCAGACAATGTAATATTCTACGGTGCTATAGGTACAAAGCAGTTTATGAAGCTAAAGTTTCCACTTTTTTACCTAGTATTCCACAGCATTTGGAGATCAGTGCTGGGAAACCACTGCTCATTCATATGAAATATTGCCCCAGCAGTAGAAAATATAGATAAAGTTTGATAGGAAAAAAATATTTTGATGAGGTCTCTTTGGAAGGTGTTGGGATATTGGGATTGAAGGTGAATTGTGTAGCTGTACACAGGATACAGAATGCAAGGAGCAAGACATATCCAGAGTTTGTGCTTATGATAAGAAATCACCTTAGCCACTGATGTGCCTACATGCTTTGAGGTGTAAGAATGTGTTTGAAGTTTACAAGTATTTTCCTGTTGGAAAATACCGTCTCAAGTTTTGTCTTAGAAAAATCACATCTCTTTTTTACAAGTCCTGGACAAATCTATTCTAGCACAATCAAAGACAAATACTACCAGAAAAAAACAAACAAACAAACCAACACACCCCCCCCGCCCCCCCCCCCCCCCCCCCCAAATTAAGAATTGTTTGGGGAGCTTTAGACTTGTTCTTCAGGGAATACTTGTTACTACTCTTGCTGTCCTGCAGTAAAGCATTTTCTGATGTTAGGCAGGAAAAAAAAGAACCAAACCCACAACACCAGAAATTCCATGGACTTGCTAAATATTATACATGTTGGAGTCTGCAATTAGGAGGTGGTTAGAGGTAATCATTCAGTCCTGACTGGTCTCTGTCTTATCCTTTCACTTTTCATCCAGTATCTGCTATGTCAGATGCTGTGGATAGCGTTACAAGCATAGTGCTAAGTCAGACCAATAACCTTTTTAATGTAGGTGCTTGTGGTCTTCCTGTTAAAAGTATATTTCCAAATTAGATAGGCAATTTTTGAGATGCCGCCTAAAAAGTGTGTTTGGGGAGCTCTTGAGATCGTAAGGACTGTTATGCTCTTTTCCAGGGAGCTGCAGATTGAGGGAACTGTTTCCATGGACAGTCCTTAGGGTACATGCATAATGGTCTCTATTTGGAATAGGGTAAATTTACCCAGTTTCTAAAGAGGGATACTGTAATTCAGTGCAGAAAACATGCTTTCTTTCATAGACTTTAATTTCTGATTTATAGTACAATAACAATCAATAAAAACCAGTGTTGTCTAATGAGCTGTAAATGTCTGGGAGGAAAAGGGAAAATTTTTGTTTCAAAACACTGACCCATACATTTCTCTAACACAGAGAGTATTTGTTACATACAATGATAGCCTTACTTGTTTAGCCAAGTTCAGTGAAACCAAATTGCTGTTTCTTTGACATGAGCTCTTGCCTGATAAAACTTCTTAGGGATAGAAGAGAATGGGTATCTTTCACAGTATGAAAAAGAAGTCTGTAGGCTTGATGGGTGTAGAAGTGGTAGACACTTACTCATCAACATCTGTCTCTGTTGACATAACCCTGTTTTATTGAAGACTTAGGGTGTGGGTGGGGAATTAGAATATTAAGCTTTGGTCTGCTTTACTACTAGACAGTGAATAAAATTCTTCACAGTGTATTTGGATTGTGTTGAATTCTGCTAGCAGAATGAGGCAGCGTGGAATAGCGAAATGATGAAAATGACAAGAGTAGATTGTAACGATGTATGGGACACATATTGGACTAGTGCCAAAGGGTGCTAGGGCAAAGAGAAATGCAATCTGTTTATTAAAAACAAAATCCATTAAAAACAAAAGAAGTGTGAGAAGGACCCTGTAAGTGGATTAATCTGTGTAGTTATAACCTTCATATCTGCTGGTAGGAGCACTGTGGCCATACCTGATGATGGTGATCTCAGTCTCTGCTGCTCAAATGCTCTAGGACTAGCCTTAGGTCCTAAAAAGTCTATATGACATTGTCCATCCTGTTGGTGTAGTATGATTCATCTTGTAGTAGGGTGATTATTCCATTGGCCCCAGCTTTGTTATTGTTGCTTTTTACTTTCTTCTGCATGAAGTTGAGAATTACTGCTTTAACTTCACACAAATTCTAGTGTGTGGTTCTTTGTCTAAATTTATTGAGATGATATTTTGAGAATATTGTGCTATGATCTGAGCAGTACCCACCACAAAGGATGAAGGTCAGTGTGTTGCTGTAGTAGTGTAAACTGTCCTTGTGGGGATAGTACAGGAACATGTAACTTCAAACATTGTGATGCTTGCAGGGTTAGAGGGTTGATTGCAGGGCCATGTGTCTGTGGAAAGGCTTTAGGGTGGTATTTTAGCTGATGCAGGTAAGCTAAAGGGAGGTATAAATACCAGTGGCATTATCTTCTGGTGGTCAGCTCCTGACCTTAAGTTTATTAATTGGCACTAAAGTAAATAAAGGTGGACCTAAAGCTATTCATGGGGAATGGCAGCATCTGAGAGAAATTGACCATGTGTCATTAAATAGATAAGAGGGAGAAAAGCAGCTCTGTTAGTAACCAAAAGCCAGTGGGTTGGACCTCAGCGAGTGGAGCAGGCATACAATCCCAGTTAAGTGAAAAAAAAAAAAAAGTGACAGTTTGATATTGTTCCAGAATCTCAAAACAGGTCAGATTCTAGAGTGGCTGATGTACTGGCCACTGGCAATATATCCAGTCCCATGATCCAGACCCTTAGGGGGGTTTGCCCCTACCCACGTGCATTGGCTGGTGTGTTTTATTTTGAACTTTGTTATTTTTATTATCCTATTATGTAAATATATTTGATTTCTGTGACCTGAGTGACAAAGAAAGCCTTGCTTTCATGTTTATCTTAGTGAGGTAAAACTAAATAAATAAGTTATTAGCTGCTGGTTGCAAAGTTAAATGAAACTGATTTTGTAAGAATAATATTTAAGTTAATTGCTTATAAGAGGATTTTCTGATTGTATACTGTATCTGAGCAACTAAAAAAATGTGATTGCAGTGTCAGTATGACCATTGCATATAATTGTTGTGTTTTACTCTTCTTTTGGTGAGAATCCTTTTAGCTTTTTTGCATTATTTTTTGTCTTTCAATAAGGTGTCCAAAGAGGAGTTTCCTTAAAAAAAAAGAAGTGTTTGTTTTTCCCATGAGAGGTGTTTGGTTTTGTGTTTTTTTGTTTGGTTGTTTTTTGGGTGGGTTGTTTTTTTGTTTGGTGGGGTTTGGTGTTTTTTGCTTTGTTGGGTTTTTTATGGGTGGGCATTTCCTTTTGGTTCTATTTTTTTGGTGGGAGGGACCAGTTACTTCATGTTTTGTAACCTCTTGTAATATATATGAGAATGTCCAGACATTATTTGTATTGGTCTTATTCCTAGTTATGGAAAGAAATTTCTCTTTTAAATTCTGGTTTGTGTTGGGTGTGGTTTTTTTTTTTTTTTTTTTTTTTCCTGTGGAGAAAACTTTAATATGCTGTCTTTTCTAGTTTATTACTGCAGTGTTATCTGCTGACTTATTTCAAAATGTATGTTGTCCATTTGACACGTTCAGTCAAAGTAGAAGAATTGTAGTGCTTACAAAAAATTTTTACAAGTGGGCAAGGCTTAAGCTTCAATATTCAGAGTAGTCCTTAGAAGAATTCTGGTTCTTTATAATAATACATTAAGAATCAGGTAGGTAAACCATTACTACCAGGAGTATTTGAATGACTGTGATCACATTCTTTTCCTTGAGAAATTCTGGGGCTTTGAGTGTATTCTGACAAGAAATCATAGCAATTTGTGTATCTTAATGTATAGTTTTTAATGGGTTATTATGGCTTATTTGTTCATATTTCCTGAGTGAATTGTAAATGAAGGGTAGGTGTTTTGGAGCTGCCTGAATGAGATGGATGTTTAACTGTCAAAGAAACTAGTAGATAATTTAGGTACTTTGGAATCATTTTATGTACAAAGAAATAATTTAGGAAGTCTTGTATCAAATGATGCTGCCCCGTGCCTTGTTCTCAGAATGGAAACTATTATTTCTCTGCCTCAAGTAACATTGCCTGTAATCTTAAGTGCTTTAATTGCACTGATATACATTACAGTCCATGCCAAGTTGCTTGAGGAGAAACAAATAGCTGTAAAGCTACTTGCTAGCTCTTTGCATCCTATTTGTTTAGGAAAGAAAGTGCTTGTAGAAATACTGTTTGTTTTGGTTTTTGTTTGGCAGGCAGAGTTACGAGCAGCTGTGTTTTTGGCATTAGAAGAACAAGAGAAAGTAGAGGTAAGAGAACCTTAAAAAACAAATCAGAAAGAAAAAACATCCTTTGTGTAGAATTAAATACAATAGCTTTAATACTTTCTATTTGTGAAATGTAACAAGATAAAAAGATGTATTTCTGTATAAGATGTATAAAGAACACAAAACAGGACTATCAGGATGTTTCCTGATGTTTAAAAATAGGAATTGTTAAATAGCCTTTTGAAATTATAATTTTAAGTGTCTGTCTCTGCTAGGTTTATATGGCTTCTGTCCAGTTGACCAAAGTAGCTAAATGTTTTCTTCATCAAATACATCTTCTAAAAAAGATATCTACTTGGCTGATCAAGATTTTATCAAATCAGAATAATTTCTTTTGAAATTGAAAATATATTTACTGGGATGTCTTGACAAGTGTATTTCAAAAGCAGTTTAGTCCAGTAAAATGCCAATAATGCTTATGGTATTTCCCATAAAGATGTTGTAGGCTTGCTTCAGGATAATTTGCTTTAACACTTAAGGATGAATTCTTAATAATGAGATGGACTAGGTACTGACACCTCTGCAATACATTAATATTAAAGAGTGAGATACTGATACGTGGTTGCATAAGAGTACTGCTGTGGTACACAGATACTAGTTCTGTGACTTCTATTGCTGACTTTGCTTCATTTCCTCTGTCTTTCCTTTTTCTAGAATTGGGAAGTAGAGAGTGCTATACGTCCAGCCTCTCTGCTTCAAAAGGAGAGGAATGGAAAACTGTTCTATTCCTCTACTGGTTAGATGGTTGAGCTCTTTCTGAAAAAAATGCTTAACTGAAACAGACAATATTGGGATGTTAGTAAGGATGGGAAGTAGTTATTCTATGATATGAGATTCCATATTACAGAAATTTAACATAAGATAGCTGAAGAAGATGTGGTAGAAGAGTAATATAGAAGAAAAGTGCCGTCTCTTTATGGGAAGCTTCAGGATATTATAGAGAACCCAGAGTACAACCTCCCACACTACCTGGAGAGTAATAGCAATAGTTCAAGTAATGGGAAGAGAGATTTGCTGCAGTACATTTCAGCTCACCATTTCTCAAAAAGCTTACATGTATCATGATATTTTAAATTTACACTGCTGACACTGGTGACATATTAATATTTACCATGACTCTGAATTCTAAAATATTAAGCAAGACTTCCTTTTTTCAGGTAGCACTTTCTTGTGTGTTAGTATTTGCAAACTGTAGTGATAAATGCCTATTACTGATCCTTTTCTTACCCAGGATATGCATTCCATCTTAGGAGTGGCATTTAGAATTTGTTTTGAAAAATCCCAGAATGATTTTGACAAACCCAGACATAGCATATTGATTTATTTCTGTTTAAAAATTGAAGAGGGCAAATCTAACAAGGGAGAAAAATCATTTTTCATAATATCTTCAAAGGTGTTTTGATTCATATAAGATAAGTATTGATTTGTGTTCTAATAATTAGCATATTCCACATTTCATCTGGAAGATTTGCAAATTTCCAATTTTCAAAATGCTGGACTGAATTGTCTTATACTTTGCGCTATATTGGAGGAGCAACACGGGAAGTTACCTGCTTAGCTTACCTCTTCAGTCATTAGATAAATAAAAATCAGTATTAAGAATTTTGGTGAAATTACTTTAGCTCTGGGACAAATTTAATTTGCCTAAATAAATTTATTGCTAAGTAACTTTTACTTGTAGTTATATAATTCATACAAAGGTAGAATTTTAAGAAGTGAATTGCATGGGTAGGGTGTCATTGTGCAGCAGAGTACACCAAAACACTGGCTTTCTGTGGTTTTCTGTGTCTTGCTAGCATGTAGATGACGTTAATTGCTGTTTGGTTTTTGCTTTTTGACAGAACAAAGCACCTCTGGTAAATGAAAGCTTGAAAAGTTTTTTAGGTACAAAGGATGGTAAGTTCTTTGTTTAGTATATACTTCTCCTGATAATAAAAATAGGAGACAAAGGATTAAATCTTCAAATCTTATTAACAGCGCAGTCTCCATTACCTTAAGTATGCTTTTGTTCCTTTCAGATGTCCTAATTACTACTCATTCACAATAGAATTAAATCTATACTTTTTAAAGTTAATATTGCTGAAGTTATATTTTTAATTAAGGTGATTAAGGCTTTGAAGTTAATATTTCACAATGCCTTATGGTTGTGCTAACTCAGAGACATTCTAGACCAATAGAAACAATAACCAGTGAAAACGAAGAGTAGAGGTAGAGGAGTGAATGCGCATATATGACAAATGCCAAAATGATGTTTTTAAAACAGTTGAATTGTTTAAAAAATGCTGCATATTTTGTAATTTTGTAAGCAGTCTGTAAAGCTCTTGCAGTATTACTGGCTTAAATGATTTTTATATGATGGCCAATTCAAAATTAGGGAGATGGTATACAAACTTGCTGTGAGGTGGTGGTTTGCTGAATGTTTTAAACTATGTCCATACTGAAGCCATGTGTGCTGGTGTTACTGTTAAATCTTTGAAATAAGATTTGTTTTTCTGTCTGATGTATTTTAACTCTTCTCATCTTCTTTTTAGGTCGCTTGGTAGCAGGTCTTGTTGCAGAATTTCTACGGTTTTTCAATCTTGATTTTACTTTAGCTGTTTTTCAGCCTGAATCAAGCACAGTAAGATAGACTGGTTTTGTTTGTATGCAGTCCTCACTGTTTGAAGTGCGTGGCAATGAATGCAGAAGCTATGGCAGATTTATTTAAACCACTTGCTTTTATTAAACATGTGGTATTTTATGTTTTGTCTGTAATAGGTGCTTAGTGTCATGCAAATACATTTTTCAGGAAAGTGGGCTAATATGAATATTTCTCTTATCAAAATCAATGCTAGATAGTAATTTCATTTTGAATTATCAAGCTGATAATTTTTGTGGAATCATATAATGGTATATGAATCCTGCATACCACTGCAACATGTTTTGCCACTAACTCTACTATGTCATAATGTTAAGTTAATATTGTTGAAAACTAAAATAATGAAAACTAAAATAATGTCAGTCATTTACTCAGAAAGAAATTTCAGCGACACAAAGGACTTTGTGCAGATATACTTGACAAAAAAGCGATTGAATAGAATATTTCAGTTGGGAGAGACCTACAGTGATTATGTGGCCCAGCTGATTGCTTTAAGGTTTCAGGTACTGAATTAGAGGGTTTTCACAATCTTTGTCTCTTTTTATGATACAAAGGTTTTAATAATAATTTTGGGTTTGAAGCAGTTTCATTTCACTGCAGAATTTCTCATTATATCTCAAGTACTTTTTCTTGAAGTTGGGTTAAATAGTTAATATATTAAAAATCCAATTTCTTCAAATCAATCAGTCATTTGACTTCTATTATTCAGAAATTCATGTTTCTTTTTAGGAGCTTGTTCAAAGAAAATCCCATACAACTTTGTTCTTTGCCAAATATCCTTAGCCAAATTAGTTGCTAAGTTATTACTGGAAAACATCTGTACAAAGATTCATGTTCATGCTACCAAATAAAAACATATAAAACCAGCCACACTTAGTGTTGTGTTGCCACTCACTTGGGGAGCAGTGCTTCATTTCCATTGTAAAGGCATAATATACTCTTCGAAACACCCCCTTCTGTTTTCCAATAAATGTGTCCATTTTACCTATTGCAAATCATAAAGGAAATTTGGCCAAAATTAAGTGAGCTGGCCAAGACTGCTGTGTAGGGTTCTGAAAGATTTGACTTTGTCTGTTTCTACTAGCCTCTGTCTCTGAGTAGTTACTTGTACTGTCTCTTTGTCCAGTGTGCTTGGCTAGTGATGGCTCACATCAATATTTGCTAGACCTGTGTTCTGATAGGAAGTGTCACTATATGGTCATAAAAGATCAAGATGAACTGGTGTCCTTTGCAGTGTTGCCATCTGGGGCTGTGCTAACCAGCCTGGGTTTGCTGTAGCATTCTGCTTCTCCTATTGTGTGAAGTTCAGTTTGAAAAAGTGTTGGTGGGGTTTTTTGGTAGGGTTTTTTGGATGATACCAAATTGCTTTCATCCCTTTTTCTGTCCAAACCCTTGTACTTTTTCATGTGAAACAGAGACTTGAAAGTAAGTGTTGACCTGTGCGAGCGTAGTTCTGTATGCACAGGAATGGTGACTCCCTATCATCCATGAATTTGCTGGGACCACTGGCTGGGTGTCCTTGGATACACTTTTAAATGTGATAGGCTAAAGTAATTTGGCCATATAAATTCTTAAATCCCAAAGCATGCTAATGATGGCTTCTTGCTTATTTAAAATAATTTTGCATGATCTGCAGCAAGTTCAGGTACAGATCAGAAGTAAATTATGCAATAGATGGTATGTAAAAGAGGTGGAGATGTGGCTCTTAGGGGCATGGTGTAGTGGTGGACTTGATGATCTTAAGGGTCTTTTCCAACTTGAGTCATTCTATGATTTTTATTATTTTAGTCCACCAGCCACAAGACAACATAAATAATCACTGTTTTGTTCAGGTAGAGCTGTGTTAAATAAGACTTTTGTATTATAAAATATGTCTTTTGTTTTCTGACAGTTATTTCAATGTTGTGATTCTTTTTTTCTTCTGTTGTCCCCCCAGCTAAATGGCCTTGATGGTCGAGAAAACTTAGCTCGAGATTTGGGAATTACAGAAACAGAAGGTACTTTGGGTGGCCCCCTGTTGCTGGAGGTTGTTAGGAAGTGTCAGCAGAAAAAGACTTCAGGTGGTGGAGAAGTAAGTAATATTAAATTGAAATTTCTTTCTTTATATTTTTTTTTAATGATGAAAAATAAACTGAAATTATGAACACTTGGCTATTGTACTGTTTCAGGTCTTTATTATATTATGCCTTCAACTTAATCAGAGAGATGAGAGATAAACTTTATGAATATTACTTTTAATACCACCCTAGGACTCTTTATCAATATTCTGCTACAACATAGTAGCATAGAGTGAATCTAGATAAATGGCACAGAACACTGTGTCACTTACTTTCTCATTTCTGGTGTGGTTTGATAACACTGTTATCTATTCCTGTTTTTCTTGGCATACTTCTAATTTTAATATGACCTGAAAAGCCTTGAATGAATTTTGTCAAAAGCTTTAAAGCTCTACTGAAAACTTATGTACTTAAAATTAAATATATCAAAGTATTGAACTATTTGAAGGCAATGACAGTAGTACTTGAATGGAATAGATAATAAATATGTTGATTAAGTGAATTAAACCCAACAAATAGCATTTGATTGTGACTTGAAAGAAAGGTCTCTACACCCAGGATGTATTCAGTGTCCCAAAGAAAGCTTAAATTCAGGAGTAGTTGTCATAGACTTCTTAACATAGCAATTTTCTGTCACATGAAAGTAGGATTTCCTTGAGCCCTTGTATTTGATCCATCTGGGAATGCCCCAGGAAAGCCAAGACCCTTGTGCCTGCCGGTCTGGGCATGTCCTATTATGGGGACTCCACTGAGCAGTCCCACTGTATTGGAGGGTGTTTAAATGACTTGCTGAGGTTCACGTGCCAGCAGTGTATTGGAGTCAAATCCTGTAGTGCAATTTAGAAGGGAGAGCCCCTCCTGGATCTCCTCACTCTGTGATTTCCGTACTGTGTGTGACTATAACTTCCCAGTTTTCCCTAGTACTGCCCTCAGCTGTCTTTCCAGTGTCAAGATTTGCATACTGTCCAAGTGAGGGTAGCCTTCTTTCTTGTTGGATGCAATTATCATAGGATCAGAGAATCATTGAGATTGAAAGAGACCATTGAAAGATCATCCAGTTCAAGCATCAGCATAGAATCATCACTGTAACCCCTAACCCACAGCACCGAGCACCAGATCCAATGCGTCTTGAACACTTCCAAGGATGGCGACTCCACCACCCCTCTGGGTAGCCTGTTCCAATGCCTGACCATTGTAACAGTGAAACATTTTTTTCTAACATGTAATCTGAATCCCCTGTCTCATCTTAAGGCCATTTCCTCTAGACCTCTCACTGCAGGCACAGTAGAAGAGTCTGGTCCCCACCTCACTACATCCCCCCTGAGCCTCCTCTTGTTTAGACCAGCTACCTCAGCTGTTCCTTTTAGGACATGTTTTCTAGATCCTTCATGAGTCCCATTGCCCTTCTCTGGACGTATTCCAATACCTCAATATCTTTTCTAATGGGAGGGACCCAAAACTGAATGCAGTAATTGAGATGCAACCTCACCAGTTCCAGTTATTACAAAATTAAATATAAGTTTTAGTAAGTGCTTATTTGAAACTTCTTAGGTGGCTTCAGTTCTAAGTGACAGCCAGTGCCCCACGTCAAAATCATCTGATGGACGGTCAAGTGCACAATCTATACCAAATAAAGTAAGATTATATATAATAAAAAGCTTTGTAACATATGTGAGATAAGTAAAAGAGAGAACTCCTATGAAACTGCAGATATGACAGCATATTACTCCTGTGAAACTACAGCATTCACTTAAGTGGTCTGCAATTTGCATATATTTATTCCACTCAGCAAAACTTTAACTATGATTCCAAGAAAAGATGAGCTGTTGTGCTTATACTTTACTGGCATGACATAGTACAGGCCCCAGAACAGAAAAGTAGGTGTAGCTTCCCTTTTATTGTAGCCAGGCTATCATCAAGCTCTTAATTTTCAAAACAAATTCTCTTCCTCTGGATAGGAAATGAAAATATTTTTATTACTACCACTTGTGGGTTTAAGTACTTTTTCCTGCCCTAGAAAAACTGAGCTACTGCCAGCAATTGAATGTGGTTCTGTGACTGAGATAAAATAGCCTTGGTATGAAAAAGACCTACCAAGGTAATTTTAACTTTCATGGCCTTTAGCTTGAAAATTTAGCTTCAGCCTTCTGAACGAAAGTTAATGACTGATAAAAAATACTTTAGACAGTACAACTTGCATACATATTGACTATCTGGATTAAATAATACTCTTTGTTTCGTTTCAAAACTGTGCTGCTGTTCGTGTGTAGAAAGGAAGCTAATGTAATAAATCTTTTATTGGCTTAATTTTAATAAGTCTAGGAGAAAGTAAAAATAGTGGTACTCCTTGCTAGGTAATAATATGAAAACATTTTTCTTTCTCAGCACCTTGATTGTCTAGGTAAATTAGAATATTGTTGTTCGGGCCACAAAGCCATGTTAAGTTACAGCTTGAGTTGTGTGACTTGATGTGAAAGGTTGCACATGGAATTGTCCTTACGTTCCAGACTTTGAGTGAGCCATAAGCATGAGAAGATGACTGAAAATTACGTACTTTTAAAGTCTCGCTTTTGTCATTTTTGGTTTTAGTATTTGAGAGAATGTGTCAGTAACTCCAGTTTTCTTATGCTTATTACTTTAAAACCTGATACTATATTGCAGACATTACCATTTAATAGGGAATTTAGAGTAATTTTCATGGGTTTAAATTGATTTCTTTTGAAGACAGTGGCTATAACTAAGAAACTTTGTTTGTAGAGATGTTGCAAAATAACATGAATAAAGTGTAAAAATCAGTCTGTCTGTAGATTTCTTTATTTGATTACCAAGATATTTTAAAACTACTTTTATAATAGAAGTGATGTAGATAGCATAGGAATGCACAGGATGAAACAAAAGATTTTAATGGCAGCAGCAATAAAGAAGACTTTATAGAGTGATAAAACAACATTTTTCTGGTGTGATTCTTCATGATACTAATGAACTTGCTAGT
Source organism: Pyrgilauda ruficollis (assembly GCF_017590135.1). NCBI lineage: Eukaryota > Metazoa > Chordata > Aves > Passeriformes > Passeridae > Pyrgilauda > Pyrgilauda ruficollis. The sequence continues at coordinate 159,483 of NW_024513099.1, read as the reverse complement.
ACTTTTCAGGAATTTGAGGTAATGTTTTAAGAAGTGATGCTAGGTCTATGTTCTATGTTGTGCATTTATATATACACTAGAGTATTATGTGACATAAGTACTTACTCCTGCCTTTATCGTTCAAGGCGGCTGAAAACACTCAGAGTGATACAAGTGTCTCATCAGTGGAAGCAAGCAAAAGAAGTATTGATTTTCTGCCTAATGAAACAAAACTAGATCCTCAACTAGAAAGCAAAGACTTGAATACCAAAGAAAAAAGTGATCCAGTTATGGATGAAGATGATGTAGTGGGAGATTCTTTCTTTGATGACCCTGTACCCAAACCAGAAAGAACTTATGGCTGGTAAGTAACATAGATGTTCTTCTTAATACATGGTTTATTTTGTCCTCTGTATGCTTTCGGACCTTTGAGAGCTATTAGTTATTTGATTATCTGCTTTTGTAAGTGTTCAGATCTGGAACATTTTGTTTCCAAAATATTCACGTCTCAGATTTTGTCCTATTCCATGATTCTGTTCTACACTATGTGCAGTGTCCTCTGGGATCTCTTGGATGTAGTATGAGTGGAAAAACCTGTATCACTTTAAGGTGCTTCAGTTAGGGTTTCTAATGTCCCCAGCCTGTTTCTTTGGTGGAATGAACATGTATGAGGCACAGACATCAGTGTTTCTTCTTGCAACAGAGCTGCAGTGGTGATCTATACTAAAGGAATTGGACAGTGACAGGGACAGTGAATTAAATATTGGTACAACTTTGTAAGGAATACAAAAAACACTCTAAAGAGGCGCCACAGACTGTAATAATAAGGAAAGTTTCCTTACAGCAGAGGATTTTCTCTTTACATTGCAACACCTTTTGTGTTTTCAGTGAAGTGTTGTTACTTCTGCATGTGCCAGTTTTGCAGATGCAGCAAAGCACATTTTTTATTGTTCATCTGTAGAGTCTGATGACTGAAAAATGCCATTTGAAACAAGAACTAGTGACTGAACTATACAGCACCTTTGTTATAAAACTGAAAACATTATCTTTGTGTTGTCATGTTGAGTTATCTTGAAGCCTAGCTTAGATATCACTGTATTGAGCAATGCTGCAGGATCATTTCATGGTTTTCTTTGCTGTGCTCAAGTAATCAGAGAATTGCTCCAGTTTAGCAGACATTAAGAAGAGGTTGCAGGATCACTTCTAATTCGGTTTGGCAGTTGACTTTTCCCCCGCTATGCTGATAGTGGGCGGAGCAGCATAAGGTTTTTTGTATTACTCCTGCAGTAGATGCTTAGTCTTAGAATAGGATCCTTCTGGTAGAGCAAAAAGTAATTATGCCAGGTAAACCAGGTTTCTCTCTAATAAATTAATGGACTCTTTGTGAAAGATTATTTATAATACAGTTTTTGTTGGATGTTTTTCATTGGAGTGGACTTCTTTTTCCCTCAAAGAGCAGTGGTTATACTCTGGAAAATATTGTGTGTTACAACTAACCCTATTGTAGTATTTATTTTCTCATTGTTAATATCAAGATTAAAACTGCATCTGAATGCATTTACTCCTCCTTACTCGAGAGCTTGTTTAGCCTTTAACCAAAGTAACCATTGTAGCAGGTAGTCTAAATGGTAAGTTGGGTAAATTAGAAAAGTCTGTAAAAACTTTTGCATAATAATATTTACTAATTTCTTATTTTTTGAGCATTTTCATGTGACAGCAAGGGAAGTTTTCTTTGAAACTGGGTAAACTAGATTTCTCTAAAAGACAATCCAAAAAACAGACTAATTATTTAGTAAAGTAAGGATTTGTTTTCCTAGTAGAGAAACTCCCTACAGATAAAATTGCTTCCAGATTATGTCTGTCTGTAGTAGAGTCACAGTCCACAAGTAGTATTTTGTAGCACATAATGTTACTGTGATGCAGCTATTCCAGTAACATCCCATGATAACATGTGCTGAATGTGTTACCAACAAATGAGCTAGAATTTGTAGCTGAGCTGTGTGTGCTCACACAGCTCGTTTTTACCTTCCTGACAACTTTTCTAGAGGGCAAAAAACCCCCCATATTCTTCACATAGAATCCCCTTTGTGGTACTTTCTGCCGTTATGCTGGAGTCCTAAGGGGTAAATAAGCAGGACCACTGCCAGCATTGCTTTCTTTGCAAAAAGGTAATTTCCTTATGGAAATCTTGCCCATTCATTTAAGATGGGTTCAGAGCAAACAGTTGCTAATGACAGTGTGAGAGATGATCCAGGCACTTACTATCTCTAGGTCTCTGACACCTTGTTGAAAATTTTGAAGCACTTTAACGTGTAATGTTACACTTCATATTTTGGTGGTCTAGATATGATGAGTGATTAAATTATGCCCATTATTAATAGGAATGGAATCAAAATAGCAAAAAGTTCTGGCAATACTAAATGTGAAAATCTTGATTTCTTTTAATTTGTGTTTATTCATCCTTTATTTGCAAGTTCAGATCCTTTTGAACTAGGTAGTAGCCAAATGGACTTTAACATGTGGTGAGATCTAGCTTCCTATAACCAAGAGGTTTTCATTCTGTGAAATGACTGCTCTTAGAATTAATAGCTTCATCAGATGTAATCTCTTTAAGATGTAAAACAAACTGAAGTACTGATTTATGTCTGAATCTTTTTTCTTTTGGCTGCATTTACATGTGGTGATGATGAAAGGCCCCTAGACATAAATAGTGATGCTGATGAAGGTGCTCTGTCTGTGGGAGAAGATAGGTGGAAGTCTTTGCATGGGTGAGAAAGTGGCTTTCTCATTCAGTGTTGTGGTTGACACTTGTGCCAGTGAACTGCCTACTCCTTTTAAGGTTGCAGAGTGAATAGACCTTTTCCTTGCTCTTTTTTGCTGTGGTATTGCTGTTTTAGTTTGATGACAATTTAATAATAGAAAATAAAGTAATGATGCATATTTTACAGCTGTTATTGGGAGTGGAGTACTTATTTATTTGCTTTTTACAGGAAAACTGAGGCTAATAAAGCAGGTGGTCTAGCATCCCTTTCTGATGCACCGGCTCTAAAAAGTGGGTTAAGCTCTCTGACTGGTGCACATTTGCTAAAGGAGTCTGATAGTAAGTTTTCATATTTTTTTGTGTTTTGATGATTATAGAAGTTATTTCTGTACACGTTTAGATGGAAAAATGATAGCATATGTGGCCCCCTTCTGGTTGTGCTTTACAGTCAGTGCTTTCTTAGCGAGTGATGGCATACTGACGGTTTGGATATAGTCTGGTACCACTGGGGCATTTTATGCTTTGGAGCATGAAATACTTATCTACATCCCTTTTTTGTCTGTATATAAAGGAGTATATAATTCTGCTGCTCAGTTTTAAACTGAAATTGGCTTATTCCTTTGTATTATATTAAATTATTTGTACCAGTTCTTTAGAGGTGTTTGCTTTCATGTTGTAAATCCCTGAGAAGTGGGAGATTATTCCTGTTTACTCCTCAAGTTTTTAAAAGTTATCAGAGTTCAACTGTGAAAATATAGTATGATATTGCTGTACTATGCTATAAAAGTGCACAAGGTTGATATAAAAGAACAGGTGTTATAAATGGTTAGTTTGTATGTGTAAGTGGGATCTTACTAATGAGTGACAAGTCAAATTTCTGATAAAAGTGCTTTTGTTTACAGATTTGGATAGAAACTCTGTTTTAAAAGACCTGCGGTTGGTGAATGCAAAGCTAGGATCACTAGAATTAGGCAAGTAACTGCTAAACTCTGATATTTTTCGTTGGCCATAACTGAAAAATTCTGGCCCAGCTTCTTAAAGGAATCTGAGAAACTCAAATACACATATTGAACATCAGTTTTTACTTACATTATTCTGTTTAACATAGATTGTGAAGCTTAATATAGTTAAAAGCAAGATGTAATCTTAAGAAATCCAGAAAAGTGAAAAACTGGTGTCGTGTGTGTTAATATTTTAAACATGGAGCAAAAATTTTATGAATTCTGTGCATGCATTTACTAATACCAAGTGATGAATTTTGTTGTTAAGGTTTCTAAAAAAAGAGCGGGTTTATATTTTTGGTAAAAGATAGCCTGGCAAGTATTATTGCTTTTCAGTGGCATATTTAGTGGTCCTCCTCACCTCTGAAGAAGGTGTGATGGAAGAATTCTCTCAAAATAGAGCTGTCTAGTATTTTAGTATTTAGTATTTAGTATTTTAGTATTTATGTTATGGCAAACATAACTCGTCTTCCTAATCCGTGTAAGTAATTTAATCTACTCCCACTTTTGCTGGTCATCAAACCATGTATTTTGGTGCAGGAATAGATTGGGGGGGTTTTGTGTTTCCTGAAGAGAAAACTTGTTTGATTAATAGCTTTTAAATCTTATTTAGGAAATGGAGATGATGATGAATATGCTGATGATTTCAACAGGTAAGAGAAGGATCATTCCTCAGTAGGGTAGTACTTTATGCAGTATAAGCATATCCACTAGCATATTTGAATTGTTTTATAATACGGTCACTATCACTGAGATCTGTCAGTATTTCTGACCCCCTTTTAACTTCAGTTTGCTATTTTAATAGATTAATTATCAGTTAAAAAACAGCAAAACAATATCTCTTTTTGTATAGGGATAATGAGTTCCTTAAACTGCTAATGTCAGCATGATACTATGTTGGGTGTTTTTGGAAGGGGTTTGAGGTTTGGTTTTTCTTCCTGAACCATGCATTTAAAGATGTTTTAGCAATTAATGCAATTAGTCAATAATTACATTGGATGCTGAGATATTCAATTGTAAAATAAGGTATCATGAGTAGTTGGTAATAAATATTTAACAACCTCCTGCTTATGATGTGAAGGTATTGGTGTTGTAAATTGCATGATAGAGGCCTAAGTATTTCTCAGCATTTATTATGGCTTCGTTTAGGTAGAAAGCCTTTAGTTGTTATGAAGTTTAAAGTAACTTCACATCTAATTTGCTAGAAAGTGCAATTTCAGTCAAATGTCCGGCAAAAATTAAATGTCACGCCTAGATGTTTGATAAGGAAGTCTTATTTCTGTGCTTATGGTTTGCTTTCTTTTTAGTACGAGTCATCGCTCGGAAAAAAGTGACATCAGTATCGGTGAAGAAATAGATGAAATTTCTGTGGGAACAGAAGAGTCAAATGCCAGTGATAAAGTATGATTATTTTTAAATTGTTGCTTTTTATATTCTTTTGATCTTGTCTTGACTTTTTTTCAAACCTGCTGTGAAGTAACATGCTGTTACCCTTAGTTCCTAGGTTGTATGTTAAGGTCTGTTATTCATTACATTCTGGATTTTATGCCTAGTATCCTTGCTAAGTTAGGTGCTATATTGATTAACAAAATCCCAACAAAACAAAAACACTGCAACAGTTGTGCAGTAGTACAACTCACTGTGCCTTTCTAGGTGTGTAAAATGTATTTGAAGCTTGTTCAGTGTCCAGCATACAAAGGTTTATCCCAGTGTCTCAGGATCTGTCTGGTACCTCGTAAAGGATTGTGTAATCTCATTGAAAGAGCTTAAGGCCAAAAGGTATATGAAAGCACATGAAAGCATGACATAGTACTTACTGTTTTTGTGATTTCTGAGTTTACAGTTTTATTTCTGTTTCTTTTCTAGGTCGAAAGCATCACACAAGACCTTACCATTTCTCAGTTAAGCGACGTTGCAGATTATCTAGAGGACGTGGCATAGAATTGGACAGCAAAGATCTTTCATTGTGCTGGACTAGAAGACTGCTGTGGACTATTAATTTCAGACAATCACCTTTTGCTGGAATGTCCACTCCCTATTTGTGCCTTGTGTTTTAAAAATACTGTAGGTGAAGAAGATTTTTAAATATTCTGAACAAGAACTAGACTAAATAGTGTGTTCCCATTTGAGTCTGATATCAGAATTACTTTCTTCATTTGATTAAGCCAAACCTTTCACAGAAGGAGGTGAATTTTCCAAGCTGAATGTCCATTGCTGGCAGTGGACATAATAAAAACCAATTGGTAAGAGAACATTGAGAAAGCAGCATGTGGCTTTATCGTGAACTTGCACTGTTATTTTAACAGTCAGATTCTTTTTAAAGATAACCAAAGCAAGAACCTTCGAAGGTAGTGGTTCAACTCACACTTCTTTTAACACAACCTTGTCAAGTCAGCATGTAGTCCATATTTATGGTAACTCTAGCCAAAATACGTAATTACTCCAGACTTGCTTGAAACTGCTCTTTTACAGACTCCTCTGAAAATTGGACTTTACCTTTTTAAAAAGCATGTTAAATTGAGAGTATCTAAACTCTTAAACCTAAATTTCGCTGTATTTAGGAACTAAATTTAGGACTAGTCTTAAGCCAGATTATTCTTGTTTAAATATGTTTGTCAAACCATTGATGTTAAGACCTAAGCTGTTTCTATATATGATAATTTCATCAATGTTATCTGTTGCTAAATCATGAAAAGTAATTTTGTAATGATTCACAAATCAGTAACTAAATCTTATGGGGTAAGTTTTTAACAGTGTGTAATACTTAGTGGAGCTTTTATTTTTGAGGGTTCTTCATGTGCTGTAAGATCACTTTCATTCTTGGAAATATTTTAAGTAAAAATGAGCGCCAAAAAGTGAAACTACTAAACTTCTGCTTTTCAGATTCTGACTGCTGTACAAAGTTCAATGCAAATATTTAAAAATACTGAAGACATTATGGACACCAAGTGCTAGCTAAGAGCAAATTCTTGTATTTTCATGATGCTCTTGCAGAACAGGGTCAGTGGTGGCAAGGGTGACAGTTCTTCAGTGATACTGTTGCAAGTGGCACTGCTGTAGTGTGTAGGTCATTTGTAATGGACAAATTTGGACATTTGTAATACTGAAACAAGACTTCAAAATGTGCACTTTCTGAACATTGTGAACACATCTGGATAACAGACATGTAAGTGAATATAAATAATTTTATTTTTATCTTCATTTTCTTTTTTTGAGGATTTGTAATTTTCTTTTTCAGGAGCACTGTTGGCCTGTTATCAGTAGTCACCATAGTGGAAGTAGCATGCTAAACTAAAGCCATTGGTTAAACATATGAAGATACTACTATCACTAGAAGCTGACTTAAATATTTTTTTGCACTGGTCCAGCAGGCCTGGAGCAGTGCTGGGAAGTTAGGCTTGTACATTACATGAATGATTTGAGAAGAGACAGCAAAAGTGTGCCTTTTATTTATGTGCACCCCAAAAATAGCCAGCAAAAAAAGCATAACTAAATACAAAAAAGTATTTAGTTATGGTGTTAACTTTTAACTTTGTGCCATATTGTAGTAGCTGAACACAGAGGAGAATTTTTTTCACCCCAGGAAGTCAATGTGCCATAACTTCAAATAGGAACAATGCTGTAACATATGATATAGCATGTGTAAAAAATTTGTCTGAGGGTAGGGGAACCTGTGCCTCAAGATAATGTATATGGAAAAGTTTGGATTGGACTTTTTTCCATTCTTTTTTCCTTTATTTTTTCTTAAGAATAGTATCAGCATGTCTGAAGGAATAAAATTTCACATAAACAGTTGCTTTTGGCGTGCATTTTTAAGGTGTATGGAATAATGCAGAGGCAGTGTTGTTTGCTTTCTTACATGCCTTGGGAAAACATGATGTTCCATTACCTGTTAGCTGTAGGATATGTGGTGATTTATCTTACCAAAAGAAACCAAAAGTTTATTAAAATACTTCTAATTGCATTTGAAGATGTGGCCTTTTCATTAACTAATTAGATATTTTAAGTGTTAACATGACTTGTGTTAACAGCCAAGTATTGTTCTTACCTTTGGGCATTAGTTGGAGACCTTGCACTTTGGCTCTAATTGAAGGAAATACCAAAAAGAGGTACATCTCCATGCTGTTCCTCCTGTGAACTTTTACTGAATTGTGTATAATAATTCAAATTGTAGAATAAAGCTATTGTGCTGGCTAAATCATGTTTTGAGACTTGTTGAACCAGAAATCTTAACATTTAAATAAATTAAGAAAGCTCTATGGGATTTGAGGGGTTTTTATGAAAAATACGTTTTTTATAGTCCAGTCTGCAATTGAGAATCCTTTTTAACCCAAAGGATCTTGCAATTCCTGATGATGAATCTGGTTAAGACTTGACAGAATTACATTAGTGGTATCAGCCCAAGTTGTCAGAAGGTTTATGATTCAACAAAAGAAAGAAACCCAGCAATCTTGATTGGGTCGTTTACCACTGTTAGAGGTATTTGAACGTAAGTGACAAGTTAAACTCTCTTGAATGCTTGTTTCACTGTATATTTCAAACCATATTGTTTAGTATTTCACATAGACTTCTCCCAGAAGGACCAACGTAGTTGAGTACCTCACCTCAGATGTTAGAATTGACAACCAGAGCCCTGTAATAAAAAGATGGGAAGATTTCTGTGAGCAGAGAAGCAAGTGTTGGAGAGGGACACTGATGACTGCTCTGTGCAGTTCTGTATCAACTAGGTCTGGTTAGAAATACTGTATTTTGTTAAATGCTCTCTGTAATTTTTTTAATAAATTCCATGGTTTTTCAGAAGTAAAAACTAGACTGTGACTGACAGTTGCATAGCACTAACATGGCTCTTGTAATAAGGCTGGATTATAAAAATGATACCTTTTATTTTTTTTGTGAAATTGCTACGTTCCATCTCTTTTTAAGTTAAATGGAAAACTACAACACATCTCATAAAATATTTCCTTGTAAGTGATGCTTTTCTGCAGATATAATAACATCACTATCAGGTTTAGACTGTTTTAACAACATACAGACACTACACCTAGCTCTTGAGACAACTGAAACTCCTGGTTAGGTGATGCTGGTAAAGATGGGGTTTACTACTTCATTTTCATTTTACTATAGTCATTTTCACTGATTAAATACTATCAACAAAGACCAGCCTTCTCCTCAGGAAAAAAAATTCATCCATGGGTAGAACTTTGTGGCACCACAGATGCATGTCTTTTGGCAGGCCCTTTAGTTTGATGTTTTCCTTGTAAGGCGGAGCCAAAAGAAATTGAACTGAATTGCAAGAGGTGCAGTTCTAGTAGATTTGTAAGTGATCTCATTCATACTGAAGCTAAATCCTCTAAGGCTAGGTGCCAAAATCTCCCAAAGCATTTTTGTAGCCAATTTGTGGACAGATAGGCTGGATAAAAAGCAACTTTGCAGAAAAGAGCCCGGAGGAAGCTTTGAAGAGTGAAAGCCTGGAAGTGTGGGTCAGTGTGCAGGCTGAGGGAAGTGGTTACTTTCCCTTCCTTGTGAGACCACTACCTGGAGTGTTGTGCTTAGCTTGGCTCCCCCAGTTCTACCCATGGATTTTTTTTTTTCCCTCTTAATGCCACAAAATAGAGCCTGGTACATGATCTTAGAGGATGGTGGTGGGGCTGGGGTATGTGATCCATGAAGAGCTGAGACCGTTCTGCCTCTAGAAGAGAAGGTAAAGATGGGTGGCTAAACTGAACTTCCATGCTTACAGTGGACCAAATGGAAAACAGACCTGTACTCTTCCTACAGGTGCCCAGTAAAAGGACAGCAATCTGCAGTGAGAGGAATTCCAGTTGCATACATGAAATAAAATCGAAAGAATCACCATGAAAATGGTCCAGGATTTAGAGCAGATACCCAGAGAGATTGTGAAGTCTCCATCACTGGAAATTTTCAAAACTCAAATAGACTCAGAGCCACCTGCTGTAGCTTTGAAGTTAGCTCTGCTTTGAGTAGCAGGCTTGACCTCCACCAAACCCTTTCAACTTAGGTTATTCCATGATTTGAGGGAAACAGATCTCTGTATGGAAAACTGGTTATAATGGGGAGAGACAAATCATCTGGCTGCCTCTGTGCATGCAAACCACTCTGTAGGTAGAAATAGTTTTGCTACAGTTTATCAGTGCAGGTGTTTATGTTCATGCTAACTGTCCCATGGAGAAAGGCCAACATTTGCAATTACAGTCATTTAACATTGGCACTACTCTATGGGTTTAAATCTTATGTCCTTGAAGAAATATTTTAAGAAACATGAACTTGGAACATAATTGAATAGTGTGCTGAGTGAATAACTGCAGCTGATCCTTACACTTGGATCTAAGTTTAAAAACAAAGCATCAGGTTTCTAGAAGTTTTTCAGTTTCTTAACACCTTTAAGTGTTTTGTTTCAATTGCTCTGTGCTATAGGGAAACCACACCAGACGCAAGGTAGTAAAATCAGGTCATTTGTCCCGTTCCCCTGTAGAAGTGTCACATGCGCTTTCATAGCAAGAAACTGCTTCAGTTTTGTTTTTTTTCTCTGAAATAGAAAAGTTTTCGCCTTGTGCTCACAACACGGTTTGTTTTGGCTGAGAGGTGTCCTTCAGGCCATGCTGCAAGGGAAACTATTGGGAAAAGGCTGGCATGTAGCAGAGCAGTTTCCAGATGCATTTTTGGATTAGGTGATTGTGGCAGACTTGCTTTTAAACTGAGGTTCCCATCATGTTTCAGACATGTAATTCTGGTTTGTGTTAGTTTAAGTGATTAAAAGCTCAGCTCCACAAATGGAAAGCAGACCAGAGGAAAGAGGTAACTTGTGTGGGTGCATCTGCCACTGCTGGGGGCTGCTGTGATCCAGCAGCTCCTCTCCTGAGGTGTGGACCTGTGAGGCTCAGCACACTGGAGCTACCCACATCAGCAAGCCCTCAGAACCTGCAGTGGCAACAAGCCTCCTGTGCGGGGGGCAGGGGATTAAGGCTCAGCTCTTGTAAGCACGGAGGAGCAAGGGCAAAGGGAAGCCTAATACTGAATTGGAGCTCTTGGAGCTGAACTCCCTTTGCCCTTTCTCTTTCTTGAGCCATGTCAGGAGAGGTGCCCCCAGGCAAGCTCTTGGGTCACCTCATGGGCTTATTGACCTACAGACACACGGGCTGATGGGATGTTGGAGAAGACTGTTTGGGCCGTGCATAAATCCTCTTCTGGGATATTTAGAGCCAGAACCAAAAGGGGAGAAAGGGAGGGGTCATAGTGGTTTGGAGGAACAAGCATGGGCAGAGAGAGAAGGGGGCAGTTGTGGGCAAACAGGCTGCTGCACAGCAGTGTGTCTGGCTGTGCCTACCCCTCACAGTGCTGTCTGCTCTCCCTGAAAATTCTTTCCAGTCCTTTCTAAATATGAATAAAATGCTTAAAACTGTCTTAAGTAGGGCATGTGGATAAAATTGGGATGAATTTAGGCAAAATCTAGAAGCATACATTTCCTTGAAAGTAATGTGATACTTGGCTACAAAGAAACGTTAGACAGAGATTGGGTTTTGCAAAATTATTCTGGCAGCCTTTATAAGAAAAGCACCTTTATGGTGTTAAGTACCTGACATCCTGACTGATATTTTCTTCATCTCCTTTGAACTGCGAAGTAAGAGGTCTGTGCTCTGTTCATTAAAAGGAAATTGATAAAATTGAAAGATAGGTAGTTCAAAGCATTCCAAGCAAGCCAAGATGATATTACAAAATGCAGGTTCTGGGCTTCAGAGACTAAAGCAATCCTAAAGGTGAGAATTATATACACTTAAACTTCATAATTTAATACATATTCATGGGAGAAATATGAAATCTAAAGTAATTTGTAGATTTAAGTAATAGGCTCTGTCATTAAAAAGCAACACAAACATACACCAGCTGTTGTTAACTATAGCATTGCAAAACTCTGTTTGTCAGTTACATTCACTCAGTAGACTAATGTTAATTAAGCCCTAGTGAAATTTGAAATTAGACACCTTAACAGAAATGACTGACTGTACAAGAAGGTTTGAATTTTGAGCAGGTTTTGGCAGTGCAGGTCTCTTTAAAGTGTGGTCACAGATTTGGGGAGGTGCTGACGATCTCAGAGAAGAAGAGGACAATTCTCATGAACTTCTTCCATGAAATAGAAATTAAAATTAATGAATACTGTAATGAGTTTCTGGTTTCAATAAATGTGTGCTAATTTGATGGTACTTGATTTGAAGGAGCTGGAAGTGCCAGTCAAACAAATGCATTGGGGTAATAGGTCTCATCCAGCCTGGAAGAAAGATTAGGATATACTAGTGTGATGTTAATGCATAGGAGCTCTTCTGCACTGATTCCTTGCATGTGTGCTTTTGCACTAAATATCAAAATATATTAAGATAAACTGTGGAAAAATTAAAAGGAACCCAGAGAGGCACAAAAATATATGCAGAAATCAGTGCCGAGTACCACTTAAAAAGAAGCCGAGTCAATCAAGCTTGTACAAAGATGATTAAATCAAGCACATGCACATGCATTGAGACTAACCCGAAGAACAATGAAGCTGAGAAGGCAGTGGGTGGTAGCAGAGAGCAAGTTATGTAATATTGACACAGTAAGAGTGCTGGCAGCCACACAAGAGCTGTGGCTTGGTGCAGGAAACTCCCTTTGCACTGACAAGGGATGATTGAGGCTGTGCTCCCTTCCCTGGGGCATGTGGATGTGTTCTTGATGGTGAAGCAGATACCAAACTGAGCAGTTTAGAGCAGGGAGAAGCAGATGCAAGGATTGAGTCTAAAAATTTAAAACTCTGAAGAAATAACTGCATCATATTAGAGATTAACCATGAGGAGCACTCTGGTTTTGAACCAAGAGGTCATAATCCCATTTGTAAACAAAAATTCAGAAGGTGGACGTTAGTTTTGGCTGTGGCCTGGTGTTATTGGGAATGAGCTAGAAAATTGGGAAAAGCTGAGAAGATGCGTGGCTGTAGCAGCTCATATAGACTACATGATCTCACTGCTCTGCCTCACAGTTTTTTTATCACAGAAATGCCTCGTAATGCTACAGCTCTAGCAGTGCAAGACATGTAAAGAGCCTGTAAAATGCATGATTTTTCGGGGCAGTGACTCTCCTGTCCAGCGTTGATGGTGGGAGCAGAGCTGCCGAGGTTCTCCTCTTGTGGCACAGCCCATTCCCCACCACGGCCCCACCCCGCCTGGGGCTCCAGCTCGAGTGCGATTCACAGAAGTGCCCAAGGGAGGAGGCTGATCATCTCTTTCTATGTCTTCCTTTGCTGAATAGCAGCCCTTAAGGTCTGGTTCAGGCTTAGAGCCATGTGGAAGCTAGAAAGCGTGTGAGTTAGAGAGCAGTGCAGCTCATTCAAGACTCAGTCTGGACCGGCATTGGCCATTCCCACTCCTTCAGACTTTGAAGCAAAGGGTCAGGTCTGTGCAGTACAGCTACAGACCTGAAAGAAAAAATGGGGTCACAAATGTAGGCCAATTGCCCATGCATCACGGAACAGGAAATCTTGCAGAACAGCCTTTTACTCATCTCTCAATGTAGTTAGAATTTTTTAAAAATGTATGCATCCTGACTCATGCTGTTGTATAATAAAAGGATCTGTTCGTCATGGGAAGCAAACTGAACACTGTCCAGTTTTGTGGTCTTTGACAATAAATAGCATCCATACATTTTCTTGTCACTACTGGTTTTTTATATAGATTACCTGCTTTTTATATATGTGTGTTTTTATATATGTGTGGTAGAGTCAAATTCTGCTAATGAGTCATTTTATATTTACTTGATCCTCTCGTCCTTGAGGGGTTAGGGAGGGGAATTGAAACAAACTTTTAACAGGAAAGAACATAAAAGAGATCTTTCAAATTAATCAAACCTAATTTCTTGGAGTTTATTTTCTCCCTCCTTGGTTCCAACAGTATAGGAGAGAAGTTGAGCTGTGACAAGCTAATCACATAGCTAAATAGATCACTACATAGATCTATTAGCTAAATAGAGCTACATAGATTTCTTTCTTGAGAATGGCTGCTCCTTTCCTCCCCTGGTTTTTGTTCTTAACCTGAGGGTTTCATCTAAAACCACAGCAGTCTGTTGTTAGCTACCAGCCTGGGGCACACAGTTACTTGGAACGATTGTTAGTGACCTGTGTGCTTTATTTTTAGTAAATATGATATTTAAAAGAATTTAAAGTTCCATCTCAAGATGTGGCAGCGCAGAAAAGTCTCAGGGATATAGAATTTCCCAATGCTTTGAGGAAAACAGAAATTTTGCCACTTTGCCACAGGTATTGCCCACCAATGCAAGGTGCTGAGAGGACGGTCCCCACTGACCATTTGTCTGGGAAGGGGCAGTGTCTTCTCTGTGCACAAGGTTGCACTGGGAAGTGGAATTTAATATTATGTTAAACCTACTGAAGTGAATAAACACAGGGATGCTGATGTGTCCTATGGACTAGTTTTAACCTCTAGCTGCAGAAAACTGCACATATAGATAAAACTATACAAGAACAAATTCGATCTAGTCTCAGGCACAGAAAGGATTAATGACAGCTGAGGATCCTCTGCTGTATATTTGGGGTTGGAACAGGCAGTGGTAAGGCAGTGTGGGACCAGTACTAAAGTCCTGGTGGAGCATGGTGAGGCACTCTCCAGCTCTGTAATGCAGAACATTCCTCACTTCCAGATTTGCTCTGTAGTCATGAAGCCTGTCAAACTGGGAACTGTGCCACTCTAAGCACAGCACAGGTAACCACAAGATGGTTACTTAAAAAATCCTGTGACTGATTGGGGTCTGAGGAGATGGCAACACTGTTGCTTGGAAGGAAACAAAACCTACTCTGGTGTTGATCTGAGCTGCTAGAGCAAGTCAGAGGGGAGAAAGAGACAACAGGCTCTCGATGTGAGTAAAGACAGTTCAACATAATTCTACATGTTGGGAGGGAGCCCCACTAATATATTTGCTGGTCTTTCAGGGGCCTGGAAGAAAACTCTTTGATTGCCTTCAAATCAAGAAGATTTGGTGCTCCCCTTAGGAACACTTTATAGCTCCTGAAGAGCTCAACAATGGAAGCTGCACTTTTGGTGGTACATTAAAGCTGCTGTGTAGTGAGAAGAGGTAGTGGAACCAGAGAGACTGAGAGGCTGAACTTTTAGGAGGGGTTGTGAGACAGAATTAGGCATGCCAGAAATGTGCTTAAGTATCTTTGTGCAGGGGCTGTGCTTCAGTCTGATGTTCAGAGCATTGGCGTGGTATAGGGACAGAAGAGCTCCTTCTTGGGAAAGCAGGCTGGCAATGGGCCCATGAAAAAGCTGCTGTTGACAACTTCAACAGCTTCAAAGTCTTGCTGTGAATTGGATGCCCTGGGCCTTGCAGGATTGCAGAAAGAGAGAAGATGAAAGGCTTTTAGAGTAGGATGTTGTCACCTCAGATATAAGAAGATAAAGTTGTAAGCAATCAGAAATCTCTGTATGTATAACTATTAAAAGACACAAGTCTAGTATTTTCCAATGATTCTGGTATTTTCTAATTATTAGAATAATAAGATTTTAACTTCATTGAAAATTCTCTTAAGCCTTCTCCAAAAAAAAAGCACCCTTAATTCATGGGTTATAGAAAATGGAACTCTAGCAGTTTCTTTCTTCTTTATTCAAACAGCAGCTTTTTAATTAACTTATAATCAGAGGGGAGCTTTTAAAAATAAGACCTTGTGCTACCTTCAGTAAGGAGGCATCTTCCCCAGCAGAAGCTCAAAATAACTTTTAACCATGTAACTTCTGCTGCTTGTAAAAATCTTTCAGTCTCATATTGTCTTGCCTTTAACAGTCTTTGTTGCACTCAGCAGTGATGGAAAAGGAAAATTTAGTATAAAGTTATTTCTAAATCATAAAAAAGCTTCAGGGAGAGCTACAAAATACTTACTCTTCCCACCCACCTCTTGTGGACCAGTGTCACATTCACCTTCCATTCCACTTAACCAGGCAACGTGGCTGCATTTGAGAGCTTCATTTTGTGCTCAGGGTCTTCTCTCTAGCTGCTGGCATGGCCTCTCTCTCACCCTCTTGCACTCTTGCCAGCCTCTTGCATAAGAAATGTCTACCTGAGTACTGAAACTTTGCAACTGGTTCAGATAATTAAGAAATTACAAATTACTGTTGCAATACCATATCTTAACAAGAATTTGGGGTTTGAGTCATTAATCCTGCTATTGGTTCCACTTCTGTAGGGCTGAGGTAACTTCAGAATTCTGAGGTGTCACTCATGGTTATCAGGCAGTAGCATCTGGACCCCAGAGGACACAAATCTAGTAATTACAGTGTAGCTTCTTTCATAGTTTCTCTTCAGTAGTACAATTCAGTGAGACATCACAGTGCAAGCATTTTTGTTGCGTTTGTTTGTATCAGATTCTTTAAGACACCCCAAAATTATCACTCAAGGGTGTCCAGGAACCTTCTGACTGAGCTCAGCAAGTAGGAGTCCATCCCTTTCTCTGACACAGCTGAGGCATAAGGTGCTCATCTCATAAAATCACTGGGAAAAGTGTAGCAAAATTCCCATATTAGTAAAAGCTGCTTGCCTATTTTAGTCCCACTGAAGTATTAACAGGAAGGATCCTTTGATAAAGACACAAGTCAGCCTAAAGCCAGAGGTGGTGTGGATCAGGTTGGTCAGACAGACCTGGAAGCATTTGAGGTAGAAGAAACACCTCTGGTCCTGCTGTCTGCATTTGCTGTGGCATGACATCTTTCTCTTTTCCAGCCATGAAGGCTGAAACCCTGATGACAGAGAAGCAGATTTTTAATCCATCCTCACAAAAGACAGTAAGTAAAATTTGCATCATGTAACACTTGTGTATGCCAAAAAGGAAAAAGGAAAATAACCCCCTGGATGCACCCTGGCTGACAGTAGGCTGCTGTGTGAATTTGGAGGAACACAGCCCACTGTGGAGCTGGGTGATGAACATGTCCTCAGAGGCCTGGTTTGGCAGTGAATGCCAGAGTATTAGTTTTCAGTTGGTCTTCCTGAATGATGGGCTGCTCTCTGCCATCTACAGCAGGGTGACCTAGGCATGACTGGCACACCTGACACATTATATCCTGCCAGGAAGACATAATTTTCTCTCTACCATCTGTGTGAGAATTAGGGGACCCTTTCCAGACTTTATATGTTACTGTGGGTTAGTGTGGACAAACTTCACCTTCAAAGGTGAGACCTTCCCTCTTGGTTGCAGATGGGAGTGACGATTCTCACCAAGAACCCTTGTTCCACAAGCACAGGGAGCGAGTTAAGCAAGACCCAACCATATTTAGGATCAAGGTCTGGGCTTCTCTTATTGGCTTTTGGCTGATCCCAGAAAGAGTTGGTTTGCTAAACATGGGGAAAATTCCTCACTTAAAGATCCCCAAACAACAAACCAACAAAACACAGTATAAAACAACAAAGAAAGGTAATGAACACTTTTCTGTTGTTTTGTCAAACTAAAACAGAAACCAGGAGAGAAAGGCAGGTGCCAGAGCCCAGGAGAAAGTGTCTGTGGTAGCTGATATGTTGGCCCATCTGCTGTTTAAAACCAGACTGAAAAACACCTTTGAGATTAGCCATGCATTTAGAAGTAGGCTGAGGTCTAAACACCTCACTAATGTGAGGCCTTCCCTGGTTCAGGAGGGGATGAAGAGTCAGTGCTGCAGTGTTAAATGCAGTGCAGTGGTTAGCTGTGGGTGTGTTGACCCTGTGCCTTCACACTAATGCTGAGAAATCAAGGAACAGATCACACAAACCTCATTAACCAGCACTGCTTTGAGGAGCCAATTACCTTTCTAGTTTCTGGTTTTTTATATTTGATACTAAGGTTGTCTGGTAAATGGTTCTTGTGGTGTGTGCTTTGAGAGTCAAGACACTTAGTCCTGGCACTCTGCATTGAACAGGGAGCAGGTATGCTTGAGACAAATGGACAAAAGGTGCAGAGGAGCAGCACCTCTGCCCCTATTACTGGCAGCAGGTAGAAGAAAATGACTACCTGAGCCATGTCTCACTTCAGCATTTCAGGCAGCAATGGTTAGAGGTGTTTTGGAAGAAACTGAGCTTGGAAATAGCAAAAGGAATATTGTGCCTGTGAAGTAATGAAAGAACAAGAATGCTGTCCCAAATATTGCCAGCTGAGTTGTGATCCTCACTCCAAACACAGACTGGTGAGGTCAGTTGAAAATGGACAGAAAGAATATTTTGGGGGCAAGAGAAAGAAACATATCTGTCAGATGATTGATTATCTTTGTAGGAGGAAGCAGATAGAGCCAAGAGTTTGTGTAGGACCACAGAGAGCATCAATGGGGATCCAGCATCAACAGATCCTGGTGAGGGTGTCCCAGTTAGCATTTAGGTGGTCCTTTCTGGAACAGGCACTAAAGCTTCAGAGTAGTGAGAGCCCACTGGGGATGAGTGGTATACCAGTGTAAATTTAGATGCCTGTCAAGCCTATCCAACAAACTGGAAGATGAAGTGAAGCAGGACATGGTTAATAGTAGTTCACTTTTCAAAATCTCAGCAGTGGAGGCAACCAAAACATCCAGGGGAGAAAGGACTGTGGGTTGCCAGCTTTCTCCAGTGTGTCCTCACAAATGCATATACCTTTCCCCTTCAGTAAAGAACATGTTTGTGCCACACAGCACAATCACATAATTCTTAAATCATAGAACAGTTTGGTTTGGAAGAGGCCTTCAAAGGTCATCTAGTCCAATCCCCCTGCAACAAGCAGGGACAATGCCGTGAAGAGATGAGCAAGGTGCCTGGGCAGTCATCAAAAATAATCTAACTTGGAGAAAGATTAATAGATCCTTTGGGGGCTGTACTGCTTCTGCCACCTGAAATATCTGGCATAGCTCTGCACTGAGAGACCTATTAAAAAGTTTTGCTGCAGATGAAGAAATTTCCTTGACAAGGCTAAGAGCCATAAACAAGTTTCTGGTTTTCCAGGTTATATTGGGTTTGTGTGGCAATGTTTTGGTGGAGGTGGTGGGGGATGCTACAGCTTCGCATGTCCAACAGACCCAATGCCAGACACTCCAAGACAGATGCATTGCTGGTCAAGGTCAAGTCTATCAGCAATGGTCACAGAACCTCTGGGATAACATATTTAAGAAGCAGGGGGGTGGAGGGAATACTTCACAAGAGCAATGGCAGATAAAGAAGAGAAGAGTAAGAAGATATGAGAGAATATAACAGCTCTAGAGATGCCCAGGTGAAGCAATCAGTGAGTGATCTCTCCCTGCCCTTATCTCATGAGCCTTTTATTACATTTTCACTCCCATGTCCATTTGAGGAGGGGAGTGATAGAAATGCTTTGATGGGCACCTTTGATGGCATCCAGCCAGGGTCAAGGCACCAACCAGCACTGAGGTTCAAATCAGAGCCAGAATGCCTGCAGAACTGACCTGTCCCTTTGTGCTCCTGGTGTCACAAGGACAGTTCTACCTGAGTAACTGGGCTAACTGTTCTTCACTCTCCAGGCTGTTGCCCAATAGTATAATTTCAGTAGATTTAGCTGTGCTGCTTGATTCTCTAACATACCTGTCCCACAGCATTAGCAAGTTCCTGTCTTTGTGCAAGCTAGATTATATTATATTGTTTTATATATTGTTTTTATTGTATATTGTATTTATTTCATATAATAATATATAATATATTGTATTTATAATACATAATTATATAATATAGTATATAATTATTATTATATAGTATATATTATATAATATAGTATAGTAACATAGTATAATATATCATCTATTGTATTTATAATATATTGTATTTATTTTGTATACTGTTATTATATTTATGATTATATATATTATATTGTTGGGAAACAAGTCCATCATCCCTCAGGAATGGATATAAGCACATGCTTGCATTCTCTCTGTGTAACACAAAATTAATCAGCTGCAGTTGCCAATTTGTTGTTCCTGGGAGGAAACATGCCTCCCATTACGTTTTTGGTTTCTTTTTTTTTACTTTTCTTTTTACCACCTCTGAAATCAAAGTGGAAAAATCAATGTTATCAAAGCCCTAACCACCAGTGATTTCATGCATACTAGAGATCAAATGACAACAGCAGCTGCCCACTCTTAGAAGGGAAGTGAAAGGTTATCTATCTGCTGCAATATGAATTCAGACAGATGGGTTAGTTGCGCACAACAGAGGATCCTATGTCAGCAAGTATTTTCCCTGTCATCTGCCTGGCACAATACACTCTGTGCATTTCCTTTCCCTCCTAATTCACACAGAAATAAATAGTTATGTTCAATGCTCTAAAGGAATCACAGTGCAACTCTTCTGCTGTGAAAGTTAAGTGCTTGAAATATTTAAAACTTGTTAAAAGCAAAATTATTTAAATGTGTTTGATTATCTCACTGATTAGTATCTGACCATAGAGAGGATAGTGATTAGGACACAACTTCCTTCCTATACCAGCCTGCACAAATGGCATCTCAGCGGTGACTGTATGGGAGCAGAAATTCCTCCTGTCCAGAAGACCTGGAAGGTGATTTTCCTCCTTGCAGAGCAATCTCTTGTGGCAGTTTCTCTCTGGGTAGCCTCAGATCATTGGTGTGGTTAGTGGTATAGATGTAAAATGAGGGAGTTATTGTCTCATTGAAGAGGCCAGCCAGTATCTCCAGTATGTCTTTGCAATCAGCAAAATCACAGTTCACGTGCTGAAAGGCATGTGCTGTAACTTGGTCCACGCAGGAGGAAAGAAATCATCTCTGATCTGTATCCAGCCAAGAAAGGGACTACATATTGTGCAGACACAGATTCAAATTTCATTCTTCCATTTCATCATCTGTGGCTTTAGGTGTGAGCTGGGATCACAGATGCCTTTAAACTTCCATACCACACATCCAGTTGCAGCATTAGGTATACAAACAACTTTTAATCTATTTTTAGCTCTTACTCAGGCCATGAAGCCCACTGCTGGAGAGATGGGATTGGGGCATTCCATGGTGTGGGTCTCTTGTAAAAAAGAGTCATATGAAGAAAGTATAAGTCTAAAATGAAATCAGGTCACTGAATTCAATATATTCAGGTTAAAATGTAAATGCTTGGGAGTACAGTGTGATGACAGGCTCTGAGATACTACTTTGGTAATTATTTCAATGAGACATTAAACAGAGAGTGAATGACTGAGTGAAGCAATAAAAAAATGTTACCACAATGGGTATGATCTGACTAGAGGATCAAAAACATAGGAATTATGTCAGCAACTGCATACTTAGCTCTGCTTTTATCTTTGTCTCATGTGTGCAACATTTCTGACATGGAAATTCACTTGTCTTCTACAGCCTAATGTAAACACTGGCAGAACTTTGTAAACAATTCAGCAGAATTTTCTTTCAGTAGACCATTGACTTCAGAAAGCAGTTATTTGGAAATATCATGCAATATTTTGTCTTTTTGGGGTGGTATACTTGATTTTTAAAAAATTTACGTCCACTTTAGCAAGAATATGATCTTAAGCCCTTAAATAAGGGACTGTGACTTGCATTACACATTCTTTGTTGGGATTTCAGGAACAAACATATATTTTCTGGTCTATAAAATAATTTCTTTTGGGTTGAAAAGGTAAAAAAGTGAGATTACAAGTGCCTGGCATCTTCACTCAATAGGCCCTTGGCAGTACAAGGGTTGTGTTATTGTGTTCATCACTGTTAGGGTTCCTTATTTCTGCCATAACCTGGGGAGATGCTTTTACCAGAAATGGTTCTTAAACCTTTTTAAGATAAGCAGTCAAAAGGGAATAGTAAGAAAGAGACCAAATACAGCATAATCTAGAAAAAAACTTTTTCTTAAAGTAAAAACCCTGTTATTTCAATAAACCAGATTTTTCCTCCAGAATGTCTTTAGCTATCCCAGAAATATTCTGATGAAAAACTGAAGTGTGTTAAAGGAAAAGCCTTGGAAAAGCTGGTCTTATGTCTCATGGGAGTTCATGTTCCTTATGATTTCTATTCCTTTTTCTGTCTAAACTTCTGTGAGATCTTAGATCATGGAATGATATTACTCACTGCCTACTTTCTCTGTCCAAAGCTGGGAAACCTAGCCTGACTGATAAGCTGAGACTACAAAAGAAGATAAAACCATAAACCAGCATATGATAACTTAGATGTGCTTCTTGGTGCATTTTACAAAATAGCATTTTTAAATTTTAAACTGAAAATTTTTATTTTACAACTTTGGTTTATCAACATTTTCTCCAATATAATACAATCTGTTTAACCAGCTTCTCTGAGTCAGTGATTATCAACAGGAGGATGCACTTACTGCTCTTTATGATTCTTTCTGGAACTCAGCCTCGCTATGAGCTCAGCTGGTTCTAAGAAGTGATGCTGCAGTGAAGCAGAGGAGTGTTCTGAGTATGACTGTGCTCCTCCTTCAGAAATTCCATGTTTAGTCTGACAAGAAAGCGCATCTGAATCTTTACCATGACTAGTAAACTGTTTTCCATCAGATTTCTTTTCAGCCTGACTTCATTTTCAAGATAAATATCGAGTGCATTGGTGGAAGAAAAGTGATGGATTGTGATACCTGACAAATGCAGTCATACCTTGGGCTGGAGGTGAGCCCTAAGTGCTGACTGTGCAAGCTCCTTCCCAAGCGCTCTGTTTACAATGCTACCCATTTAATCCCTGAGCCCTAGTTGCTCCAGTGGAAAAAAAAAAAAAACAACAAACCCTGTAGAAGGCCTTTAGGATGGCTCTGTCTTCCCTGACTGGTTTGACAGAGGTGACCAAGTGATAAAAATATTGGTGGATGCTGGTCAGTGCAAGATGGATATCAGTAACTGACACCTCATAATGTGAGAGGAGGTCTGCATCTGGCAAGGGGATAATGGAAGCAGATGAGAGTGAGGTAAAAGGGGAACAAAAATGATCAAAGGGGAAGGAAATGAGGGGAATTACAAAATGTAATGCTGAAGAGAAATTATAACGACAATAAGAGATGGGACTAAGAGAAATCTAGAAAAGCCAAACAAAGAAAGAGGAAGAAATAGGGAGAACAAAAAACTAAATGCAGAAATAGCAAAACCAGGAAAAATGTTTGACAAGAAGTTAAAAGCTAGATGCAAACAAAAGATAGAAATTTGGATAGAATTAATGCTGAAAAGATATATATTCACAATGTAGGATGATCATTATGAGAAAATTAAATACGTAACATAAACAACTTGAATGCAAATACATAATTTACATTTTATAGTCCAAAAGAATAATGAAGAGACTAGAACTTCAGCTGATGGCTAGGTTTTTTAATTAGATTAGACTGATCTAAATTTAACTGAAAGAACATGAAATCGGGTTGGAAGAGCATAGGCGTGCATGCTGCCTTTCTTTTAGAATTAAAAGATATGACATACTGTGTCATTTCAGAAGAAACTTGTGGATTCTGGAACAACTCAGACAATGGCTTAGCTTTCCCTATCTTTAAATATTTTCTTTCCTTAATTATTGGTGGCAGAAAACTAACACGCGGTGAGATTTGAAAAACCACAATTACCATATTAGCTAAGCAAGAGCAGATTTCCTTTCAGAGCTCTAACATATGAACCAAATATAGCTAACACACAGATTAACAAAGAGTTGTGTTGAAAAGAGCGAACTCTTTCCACTTGCCACTGTGTGAAGGTGAAGCAAAAAGCTCCTGTAAAGAAGGCTGACTGATTGAAAGAAGCTGTGTTGAAAAGGTAAGTTGGACTAGGTACCTTGTGATAAATTTGGAATTCATTAAACAGTGAATTCTTCAGCTTCTGAAATATTGTTATATATGCTGGATATTGAATATATTACAGACTAAAAGCACAAGATACATTTGAATTAGAAAGCACCTGATTATGGAACAAGGTGAGCAACAGTTTTTGTAAAAGGTCAGCCTCTGATTTACCTTTAATTAAGAATTAAAAATCTGATTTATATTTTGATGACTGTCATTCCATGAAAATATGTTGGTAATATTCAGTTTCTTCACAGGCTAATCTTGGTATTCCAAAGGTAAGTTGTTGTCTGAGAGAGATGTTGGAAGCTGTTTCTAGAAGTGCTTGTCTGAATATGTATTACAATCATGAAGGTCTTGGTGATTTGAAGTCATAGATGGTTTTGTAATGGAGAGGGATTTTCTACTTCTGTTAGTCATTATCATTATGACTGCCATGTGTTACCATTGTCTTTGTGCAATGAAGACAATGCACAAAGATTGTACAGATCCATCTCTTCACTCCCCAATTTATGAGAAAGAAACACTAGAAATGCTTCAATGAAATAACCCACAATGACATGTCAGCAAATTACACTACCAACAGAATGTGTTTCTACTCTGAATTTGCTACTTTTAACAGGGTTTGAGCCCTTGTTTCAAGCTGTCAGAGACTGTGAAAGGAATCTGGTTTTCTTCACACAGGTCTTATAGAAAGTGAGCTCTCTGTAAACAGGATTGAGGCTGCTATATGTAGCTATGTTACTACAAAGAGTATGTGCACCTCATTTTAACAGGAGTAAATTTACTGTGTCTTGCAGCACTTGAGGGACAGGAGATTTCAAAATGAAGCTTGTGTTTTCTTTCTAAGTAAGTCCAGAAAGTACCTTCCAAGCCTCAAGTTAATTCGAAGATTTCCATTATTACAATTTGACATGCAAATAACAAGTTAGCAAACCAGCACAAAAATGCAGTTAAAAGGAAAGTCAAAACCCCTTTCAGGAAAAGTTCAAAGGATGGCCTGAAAACCTGTGATGTTTTGATGATGGAAATTGTTATGAATTATAAAATTATAACTAAAGAGTGGAGAGTACTTCTATATTGTGGTTAAGGATGTCTTGTAAGATTCACAAGGACTGCTGTCTTTGTCTCTGCACTGAAACTCCCACATCTTCTTTCCTCCATGTTACCAGACTTTATAAAACCATTTTCAAGTGCTTAACTATGTTATGGATTTAATCACAACCTGCTCCAGATCTGTAATGACAGGGAGTGGTTTAGTCCAAACAACGATAAGGAGGCCAAATTAATCTTATAGTGACCCTGATGAAGTTATTTGAGTCACATATAGATTTCACACTTTTTTGCTTTGTATGCAACAAACAGTGAAGATTGCTGTTCAGCAGTAACAGTCAAAACATGCTTTCACCACATATGTGTGCACATTTTGGTAAAACAAGACTCATTTCAGGGCTTTCAGGTATCTCTGTGTTGCTCCATGCACATATATTTGGTAATAGCTGAAGTCTTGGATCCTGTGAAAATGAGCCATTGAGAAAATTACATGTGCCTGCTTAGATGATTATGAACCATTACAACATGGTGCTTTAAATGTACCAGTTCTCCTTTTGACACCAGGCAGTGTTTTTGTTCCAGTCACTGGGTGTGGTCAGGGGAAAGGCACACCAAACTTAAGCTGGTAGGGAGCCACTGCTACTGTGATATGCTCTGTTTAGGAAAAAAGTGAACGAGCAGAACATCTGTTGTCCTGCATTTCTTTAGGCCCAGTGTTCTA
The DNA here is from genome assembly GCF_017590135.1 of Pyrgilauda ruficollis. Lineage (NCBI taxonomy): Eukaryota > Metazoa > Chordata > Aves > Passeriformes > Passeridae > Pyrgilauda > Pyrgilauda ruficollis. Next base: position 134,204 of record NW_024513099.1, on the reverse strand, counting down.
TTAACATAATACTATCTTAGAATCTTACAAGGCTGTCTGTAATTATGCCATTTTACTTTTTCTTTTCTTTTTTTTTTTTTTTTTTTCCCTTCCTGCTAATGCAAACATCTAAGTTGTGTTCAAACCCAGGTCTGGAAAAGAAACATTTCTAGGTTTTAAAATTCAGGAATCATGAAATTAAATTAAAATTAGTTCCAACTAACTTTAGCAGCAGACTTGAACAGCATGAACATGAACGGCAAATGCTTGTGCCAAACAGGCAAATGGAACCACATTTTACTTATCTACCTGCATTTGCACATTTTGTGTTTTCAGATCTGGACAAACATTTGGGTTGCATGCACCTTGACATATAACAGATTACTATTTTTTTTCTTCTAAAACAGCTGCTAATCAATTTGGTAATTATTACTCGTCTCATTTCACAGTTTTACTCTAAGCAGTCTTGTTGATTTAAATGATTGATCTTGAAACTACTCATCTGCACGATATTAAGTGCACCCTTTGCAAAACCATCATTAAGGACATTGCTGAGCACAATGACAATTAACACCCTGCTTGTTATGATTCTGATTCTAGCTTGATCATTTTAAAAATAATATCATTACATAGGTAGAGTAATAAGTAAATTAATAATATATTTGCCTCCAGCTTGAATGTTTTCAGCACAGCAACATTTTCCTTTACATAAAAAACCAGGTTATTGCTGTTGCTTGTGAGAAGGAAGTGGTGGTTATTTCAATTTATCTCCGTACCTTTAACTAATGCTGTTATTTCTTGTTTTCTAAATTAGAGTGTAGTCTTGTTGAGGCTGACGGTAAATGTGCTTGAGGCAGCCAAAAGAATCACACATCCTCTTTCACCTGACCCTCAGACTATTTTCAAATCGGGTAAGTACTAATAATACTACTATAATCCGTGTATATGTCTGGCAAATGTATTAAACTGAACATGTAAGTGGGATTCTACTTACAAGGATGGACTACTCTTAGAAGTACTTAATGACTGAATTGTTTTCTTCATAGAATTCTGTCTTTTTCCCCAGGTCTGTCTTTATTAATTGTGTTTTGTTTGGATAATTCAAATAGTATATTTGCTCTTAAGATTGCAGTTTAGTCTTATGTTTGAATACTTGCACACTGCCTTCATGGTGAAAAGAAATGTGATGATGTGGATAAAGTGGAAAAATACTAAGCTCAAAAATTCAAGGCTTATATATTTAATATTCAGAACATAGGTGTTTTTGAGTGCACATGCACAGACATGTACTACCCATATGTAGTACATAACCAATGTTAGGACACACCACCTTATATATATATATATCTGAAAATTTATTTTTATATTTACCTAATACATTAATGCTAAATAAAGATGTAAATATTCAGATTATAAATTATAAAGGTGACTACTGAAACACTGTTAGAAAGATTTAATTTGAAAAGGACATTGTGTTTACAAGAGTTATGATTCAACTTCCTCAGCAGCCAGTGCATCTTTTTAAAAACTTCTGCGAATGCTGTTTCAAATTCAGAAAAGGAAGTCAGCTCAAGAGATTTAAATCAGGTCTAAATCTGATCTCTGCAATTCTGATTTCAGTTTGAGTCCTTTGCTACAACTCTCATATTAACCATCCTCAGGAAGCTTCTGCTGGACAGTAGAAGTATTTTTGTGAATAAATGTGTGGCTGGTGGTGCCTTTTTGAATTCCTGTAGGATCAGGGAGAATATGCATCTCTCCTGCTATGAGTAGGTGTTGTTCCCCATACGATCTCTGCTGAGCTCTTCTGCAAAATAAAGAGCCTTTTCTTAGTGATCATCTGAAGAGAGCTCCCTTCTTAGCCATCCTTGCAGGCTGTAGGAAATACCCATGGCTCCCTTTCTTCTAAATGCCCTCACCCAATCACCTTTCTTCTGTATGTTATGCTCATGTTTCAGGGTGACTTTGTCTGAGTGGAATGAAGAGTGACTTTTAGATAGAAGATATGCTGTCAGACTCTCTTTGTATATTTTAACCATGTAGGTCTTAAAAAGACATGAATGGCAGACGCCTAGAATGGAATTTTTCTCTCAATGATAAAATAACAGTTTCTATAATAATAACCTAGACAGGTACCCTTTAATTCTGTCCATCTGAAGAATTGCTGTAGCTGCCAAGTACAAAGGGTAACAGAAACAGCAAGCAAGGTCACAAGTGTGTGGCTGGATGAGATCAGAAAGTATAAAGCAGTGGACAGTGACTAAAATTGTGCAAAGATGGGCTAAGGGACCACAGCCTCTGGTTAATTGCATAACTTGCCTGGTTGCCCTATACATCTCTGCACTTCTGAGAGACACCTTTAAGTTGCTTGAGATTTGCTTCAGAAGGTGTTCAAGCACTTTCAGGCTGTCATATTTCTGCAGCTGCTAAAAATCAGTTTTGAAAAACCAGCAGACAAAGCTGGAGATATAGTTAAAGATTTGTTTAAAGGGCAGGAAATCCAGATAAACTGTGATGCCTTTGCTACATCGTATAGTTCAGGTCTTTACCCAGCTGCAGCCCTCTGTCATGAGCCAGCATCCCTACATGAGTCATCTTCATTATGCTTTTGGAGAGTGTTCTGTCCTTTCCCTCCCCCAGTTTCCCCATTGTATCTGGACTTCTGTCCCATTTTTACAAATTCTCTCTCTCTCATTTTCAACATAAGGTAATTCCCAAACAAGAAGGTTTTGGTTTTGTAGACTTAAAGCTGACCCATGTGCTCTTCCCAATTGGTAACACAGCAAAAAGCAGAAAAACTCTGGACAAAACTGTCCTTCACAGACTTGACAAATATGGGACCTCATGTCATCCTGTCCCTGAAATTACTGCCTTGCTGATAGGTGCAGTTTTCAGAGAACAGCTAATGGAAAGAAGGGCTGAACTCTTGCAAGGGGAGTCTGAGGAAGGAAATCTCCTGCCCATGAGCTCCTGTGTGAGGTTGAACAAGCTATTTAAGCCCAGCTTCCCGTGTATGGTCACCAATGGTGTGTTTCCCATTGTTATTTTTCTGTGACTTTAGACTCTGTGGTCCGTTTTGCAGAAGTCTGATCCTGGATGCCATCAGTCAATGAATTTAATCCTTTACCAGCTGACGTCCTTCATAATTTTAAGTAATCTTAGAAGTGATGTTGAGAGGGATACATGTCTCAAACTGATCATCTTAAGTGAATACTTAACTCTAATGACTCAGATTCTCCCTTTTAAATAAAGTAATACTTCTTCACCACAGGGTGTTGTGCAAATTAAGTAAACCCAATCTGTAAAACAGTTAGGTATCACAGTGATAAAGAAAAAATTTTTTTTCATAGGGTGCTGTCGGAGCTGTACACTGAACACTGCACAGTAAATCTGTGCACTGAACAAAGACAAAACATCAATGCTCGGTCTGTTCATGCATTGTGTACTATCCTTTGCACTACAGGAAGTTCTGTTCTGTTGGTCTTCTATTACTTCACTAGTATAATAAAAAAAGACAGATAATGTTATGTTGAAAGCGCTGAGACACTGATAAAGCGTCAGAGTGTGAAAAAAGGGTAAAATGTTGCATCACTGTTATGAAGTATACTAAGGGAGTGCTGTTTATTTTTTCCATATTTTCCTCAATACACAGATTGCCATTGTCATACAGAAACTCCCAAAGTAAAATTTAACTTATTCTAATTTCTAGTGTGCAAATTCAATGTGAAGTAGCGGTCACATATTATCATATATAATTTATTAGCCTATGAATAAACATTCAATATATAAGTCTGTGCTCTTAATAATACTGATAAAAACTATTCACTTTCTACAACTGCACATTTTGTAGAGATGTGTGATTTGTTAACATGCTCCAGTGATGAGGTTGTGTTTTGAGCAGGTTTTATTTCCAACTTTGTTTTTCTACTTGCTCACCCTTCTTGTGCTGGTTTTCTGGTCCAATCTACTTTATTTTCTTTTCAGGAATACTTGGGAAGATATTTTGAGGTCCTTCTGAACACATTTTTCTGAGAAGTGTACTGCCAAAATGAATTTTGTAAGTACCTAATTTATAAACTATGTTAGTATATCAATAAAGCAATGACTCTGTAAGACCCAGTTTCTTTAGGCTGCAGATCCAAACACTGTAATTTCAGGAGAGAAAATCTGAAGAGATGCTTCTGACAGCAGTTTGCTGTCAAAACACACTGTTTATTGGATTTTCACTACAGGTGTGGTGTTTGTGGTGCAGGTGAATGTGTCTCAGGCTAGCTATCATAGATTGCCTCTAGCTGAGTAGAGAGAAGCAATCATTTTTGGGCTTGATTTAATCAAGCTACATTAGTATGAAATGCATAGCATGCTAGAAAGGCCTTTTTGCCTTGTGTGATGGTAAAGGAAGACTAATTCAAATTCAGACTTTTACACCGTAGAGTCTTCTGTGACAGCAGACTTGTCCTTTCTGTGCAATGCATTTAAATATGAAGGGCTTTGGGACATTCAAAAGGATTATTTCCACATTCGCATTTTAAGTATGATTTTATGAAATTTCCTAGATAGTTCTTACAAGCCTTGTCTGTAGAGTTAAATGCATTTGTAATTGGAATGTGTGGTCAGTTATCTATCATGTTTCTACCATACACTGGTTAAAGAGTAACATCTGTGTGTTAACTGGTATTTTCCTTTTTAACAGACAGACCCTCGATCCACAGATTACCCCTATTATTCAGACTATGCTTCTCTGATCATGCCACCTTGTTCTAAGCTGGAAGTCAGGAACTTCACAAAAGCATTTCTGCCAGTTGCATATTCATTGATTTGTATCATCGGCCTCTTTGGTAACATCTTTGTGGTGATCACCTTCGCTTTATATGAAAGAGCTAAGTCCATGACTGACGTGTACCTCTTCAACATGGCCATAGCAGACATACTGTTTGTTCTTACTCTTCCACTGTGGGCAGTGAATTATGCTGCTGATGAATGGATTTTTGGTGATTTAATTTGCAAAATGACTAGAGGCATCTATGCAATCAACTTTAGCTGTGGCATGCTGCTTTTGGTCTTTATCAGTGTGGACCGGTACATTGCTATTGTACAGGCAACAAAGTCTTTTAAACTAAGGGCAAGGACTCTCGCACATAGTAAACTCATTTGTTTGGCTGTGTGGATATCATCAATTTTAATCTCTAGTCCCTCTTTTCTGTACAGTGAAAGTTACAGCTTCTCCATGAATGAAACCAAAGAGATTTGTGATCACAGATCTGCCAGAATGTCTGAAAGCACAATGCTGAAATCGTTGCTGCTATGGCTACAAGTTTCATTTGGATTTTTTATACCTTTCATATTCATGGTTTTTTGTTACACCTTCATTGTCAAATCCTTACAACAAGCCCAGAATTCCAAAAGAAACAAAGCAATTCGTGTGATTGTATTAATTGTAGCTGTTTTCCTAGTTTGCCAGGTACCTTATAACATTGTTCTTCTCATAACAGCTGTCAACATGGGCAAGATTGACAAATCTTGTGACAATGACAAGATAATGGCTTATGCAAAATACACCACTGAAGCCATAGCATTTTTACACTGTTGTGTGAACCCTGTGCTCTATGCGTTTATTGGAGTGAAGTTCAGAAGTTATTTTGTGAAGCTAATGAAGGACCTATGGTGCAAGAGACACAAGAAAGACAATAAACGTAGTTCAAGGACAAACTCTGATACTTATTATTCAAGACAGACCAGTGAAATTCTGACTGACAATGGATCATCTTTTACTATATAATACGATTTGAACAACATTAGTACTGAAGGACTCTTCTCACCAAGATACCCAAACCAATGTCACTGTGCGTGTGACAGCAAGTCATCTGAGCTTCTCTGTGCCTCTAAATGAGATCCAATGATCTACACCTCCTTTTAGGAAATTAGTTTAGATAAAGGAATTATACTGTCCTGTGTAAAACTAAAGCCTTATTCACTTCTCTTAATGCTTTTCTAAACTACATCCTCTTAGAATTATAAAGAAAGTGAAGTTTAAAGAAGAACCCTCGTCATTGTGTAAGGAAAAATTGCATTTAATCTGTCCTACAACATTGAAATATCCCCAAAATAATAAGAAAATCAATAAGGTTATGTCTAGGCTCTTTCTTACATTTATGTTGTTTCTGTTAATTACTTCTGCCTGGAAATACTAGTGAAGCGTAGCTCTCCACTGTGCTTATATTGCAGACAGGTCACATTGTGACAATACTAACCCCAAAGAGATGGCATTTGAACAAAGCACAACAAGGAATGCAAACTGCAAAACGAAAAAACAAGCTCAAGACTGCTGACAGAGCTGAGTGCTTGGTCTTGTAAATCTTTGCCCAGTGCTATTCTGAACAGAGAGTGAAGCTCTGCTAGAGTTTCCTCTCATTGTCTGGCACAGGATTCAGATGCTGGAATCCAACAAACTGACAACCTGATGAATATCTCTTTGTGAAAAGTTGCCTCTTTCTAGCTGAAATTCACACTCAATTTTTTAAAAGGCAGCTAACTGCATAAAACTGCAGTTGTTCCAACACAATTTGTTGGCATGTGATTGGTGACAAAATATGAAGAATTTCTTTGTATTTAGCTACTGCTAGCAAAAAATTCCTTAGGAATGCATTTACTGGCTCAAATATGCATATATATAGTTTCAGAAATTAGTTAGAAGTTATTGTCTTAAAAAAGAGCAGAATCTGACTTTATTCAGCCAAGATTTTAAGCTGGGTCAGTATTTGACTCACTATGAATATAGGAATATTTATAATAAATGCAATTAATTTTACCCAGCCTTGACTCTTCAGCAAATCCTCAGTGGATCTTCTGCTCATTGAGTGAGCTTTACTACTGATGCAGCCACTGTGGGACAGTGAGGTAGACAGAAGCAGGAGCTGAAGATCCCTTGAGGAAATCATTAATAGGGCACATGAAACTAGTACTGCCTTGGCTGGTACAATCCATCCTTGTTTCCACTGCAGGGATTTTTAAACATCAGTATCAGATACGATAAAGTTTGCATATATTTATCATAGCTGAATAGCAATTTTGAAAAAATATGATAGAAAATTATGTAAATACCGATGCATGCATTTGCTATACATAGCAATGAAGATTTTCTGGAAGAGAAGTCAGCAAATAAAAGTTGTAACTGAAAAGGAAAAAATCCCCTCATATCTCAGTTCCTTGCTACATGTGTTGCTATGAAATATTCTTTTACCCCATGCAAAATCAGTCACATCTGAACAGTCTGTCCATTGTGGAGTCCCTGAGGGAGTGTGCCCCAGGATGGGAAGTTCAGAGCTGAAGCAGCTGCAGCAGCTCTTGGGCAGAAACTCCCAAGGCTCCAAAGTGTATTCCCCACCTCCTGCCACCCCACTGCCATGCCTGCATTGGTCTTCAGCCACTGAACAACCCAAACACTGCCCCAGTGGGGTTAAGGGGCCAGATGGCAGCTAAGGGATTGTCACTGACCAGGCACTGTCACTGTCCCAGCGGTCACCTGTGGTGACTTGCTGATGGATCCTAGGAGAGGGCAGGGAAACTGTGCCATAGCCTTCCTGAAGTGGTTAGTGGAAAGAGTACCCTCCCTCTGGGGGGAGGGCAGAGAAAGAGAACAAAGCAGGGTCTTGCTTTGAAGAAGCAGGAAGACCTGGGCCCAGGAAGACCTGGGCCTTCTCCAGAGAGAGGGGTCAGCTTGGGGCCTCACAGGTTGCCAGCCCCTCGTAACTGTGAGGGACCCAGGCAAGCTGGAAGTAATGGTGTGGGACAGCTGCCTCAGGCAGGAGCAGCACAGCTTTTGGATTCTGTGAGGGTAAAATGCTCACTGAATGTATGGGAGAGAAGTCCTGCTGAGTGAATAGGAGCATGGTACGCATGTGGGACCAGAACGGCACTTGGAGCATGAATTGTGTTGGTGCCAAGGCCTTGCCAAAAGTCCTGCTTGAGGTGCAGCCAAAATCTTGATTGCCATGAATGAGTGCTTTGTCCCCAGGAAAGATGAGGGTAGAGCACAGGGTGGATTCCTGTGATGGTTTAACACGTCTGGCTGCCACGCATCCACCAAAGCCTCTCTATCACTCCCCTCCTCAACTGGACAGGGGAGACAAAATGTAATGAGAGGCTCATGAGTTCATATACGAGCAGGGAGACATCATTCACTGATTGCTGTGATGGTACTTGAAGAAGTTAATTGGACTTATTACCAGTCAAAATCAGTGTAAGATAATGAAAAATACAAGAGATCTTAAAAATATCTGACCCATCTTCCTCCCCAGATGTAACTTTGTTCCTGATTCTTTACCTTCTTCCCCACAACTAGCAGTGACATGGGAATGAGGATTACAGGCAGTTCATCATGTGTTGTTTCTGCCACTGCTTCCTCCTCAGGAAAAGGAGTCCTTCCCCTGCCCTAGCCTGGAGTCCCTCACACAGAAGACAGTCTTCCATGAATTCCTTTAGCACGAGTTCTTTCCACAAACTGCAGTTCTTCACAAATTGCTCCAGTGTGGGTCCATTTCTGTGGCATACAGTTCTTCAAAAAAAAGCTGCTCCAGCGTGGCTTCCCTGTGAGGTCACAAGTCCTGCCAAGAAACCAGGTAGCATGGACTCTTCTCTCCACAGTGCCACAGGTCCTGCCAGGAGCCTGCTCCAGGATGGGCTTCCCACAGAGTCACAAAGTCGCAACTTTTTTTCAAGAATCCACCTGCTTTCATGTGGGGCTCCCCCAGGGTCTGCAGGTGGATCTCTGAGCCCCTGTGGAACTCTGAAGGCTACAGGGAGACAGCCTCACCATGGTCTTCATCATGAGCTGCAGAAGTATCTCTTCTCTGGTGTCTGGAGCACCTTTCCCCCTTCCTTTGCTGGCCTTGGTGTCTGCAGTGTTGGTTCTCTCACATATTTTCACTTCTGTCTTCTCTGTCTCTGCAATTACTTCTGTACCAATAACTTCTCTTTTCCTATTTAGCATTACTATCATGGCTGATGGGCTCAGCCTTGGTCAGAAGTGGGTCCATCATGGAGGAGCTGGCTCACATTGGCTCTGTTGGACATGGGAGAAGCTTCTATCAGTTTCTCAGAGTAGCCACCCCTAAAGATCCCCCACTACCAAAACCTGACCACTCAAACTCAATATATCTCCTAAGGGGCTGCTGTGCAGGGAGAACCACAGTTCCAGCCAGTGGGATGCTGGCCTTTTTACATACACTTTGAGCGTAACTACAGGATGGAAGGGTGGGTAGGTAGAAATTTAATTTAGATATAATACCTTCTTGACATTTTTTGTGAAATCTACCATAAGGTAAAAGAGAAAGACCAGTTCAGAGCAAAAGCAGTGGAAGAGAAGGATTACTCTGCTCAATGTCCAGAAGGAGGAGATGGCCATAGTGGCACACTGGCCAGTGGATGTGGCTGATGGGCTCTCAGATATTCCATCATTCCTTTGGTGGCCATGCCAGCAGAATCAACTCATGAGCTGGGGCTGATACTGGTAGCTCAAGGCACAAAAAGAGTACAGATTTAGAGGAGCCTTGGAACTAAATATTTCTTTTAATGCTTATAGAGCAACATTTCAAAGTTTACTATGTTTTATTATGATTTTTACTATGTTTTATTATGATTTTCTCCTTGTTGTCATAGCTGTGTATGACAAACATATGGTAAGGTTTTCTTTTTCATTGCAGATATTCCATCTGGGATTTTTTGAAAGATAAAACTTGTTCTTGCACAGGTTCTTGTTTCCCACCAAATTTAAAGATAGAAGGACATATGCAGTGCTGCATCATGTCTTGCACAGAGAAGATGTGGCTGATAAGATTTGAGAAGCCGATTCACATCTTCCTCCAGCTGGGGACTGGGGCTGGGTTGTGGTATTGGCTGGACATACAAGGTGTCTCTTATTGGCAGGTTCCATTCTGCTTTAGATGGCCCTGCTTGATGCTTCCTGTTCTAGCAGTTCAGAAGGATGTAGGTCATCAGTGCACACTGCTAAATAAAGTCAGTGCAGACAGTCTAAAGCTAAATCTGTTTTCTGCTATCTATGATCATGAAAATGGACCTGATTTATTATTCTTCTCCCCACAATAAATGACAACTTTCTTCACAGGGTGAAATTTAAATTTCATGTGGTGTCTCTTCTATTTATATATTACATTTCTTAGAAGAGTGATTATTATAAATTGGTGAGCCTGCAAGAGACTCAAAGTGGACATATAAGTTCAGAGCCATCTGTGCCTTTCTTCTAGCAAGGAAAGACAAAGGAAAGAAAATTAAAATTATACACCAAGGTAGATAGCATTTGATGATGATTAGTGGAAACTGAAGGGAAACTTGAAAAAACAGTCTAGAGAATAACATCTTGCTATGGGAGGTTATTAATGATGGTTAAGTACATAACAGATATAACTCTACTTTGGATCTTTGTAGGACAATCTTGTTATTTATAATTGTGGAAATTCTGGGGAAATTTTGTTGCTACAGAATAGCAAGAGATGGCATTTGTAGCTTTAAAAATTTGGACAAAATTGAAAACAAAGTTTCAGATTAAGTGAAAATGATAACAGTTTCAAATCATCAAAACAGTTTGTCTCATGAAGCATCTAAAATATTTTGACATTTCTGGTTAGTTTTCAGATACTATAACAAATACCAAGGAAATGATTTCACAAAACCACTGAAAGTGGTTCCTAACCTACTATTTTTTAACCTACTACCTGCTGCCAAGTAATCAGGGTATTGTCTCCAACCGCCTCCTATGGCAGGGGGTACTAATCCTCTGTTACCCCTTGTGAGTTAAGGGCTCATAGCTTCTTTGAAAAAATCCATGCAAAGTACAGCTAAAAAAAAGTTGAAAATTTCGCCATCAAATTCTCCTACACCAGTAGATCTTATTTCTCTTCTTCATGTCCTTCAGGCTGAAGAGGAAATTAAATTACAACTCCTCTAGTGTGGATGAATGACACAAGACCTGGTGGTAATGATGTGACCACTGAGCAGTGTTGTTCTCTTCACCACGTGGAGCATACTCAGTTCCTTTTATGATGAGTTCCTTAAAAAAATTTCTTCATTTTTGGCTGAATGAACTTCATTGCCTAACATGAGTCAAAAAGTATCTAAGTTTTATTTACTCTAGAAAACATAATCCAGTAATTAAAAAGCTATTTTGAAGGTAAAAATTCTTATCTGCCAAGTCAGGGCCACTTTCCCCACAAACTGAAAAACCTATTGCCTGTACAAATTTCTATCTGATATTCATAGTCAGTTTTCTTTTAATTGATGATATCATGTAACCCAACTGTAAATACTGATGCACCTTTCACATTTCTAATGAAATCTTCATCTTTCATTTATATTTACTGCCTTTTTATTAGAAATATATATTGAATTATTATAAATTATAATAAATTATATTATAAATTTGGCCTATATATGTTAGGCTCAGCTAAACAAGTTAAATTAATATTCTTCTACCAAATGTCTTTGAAGCACTTATTTCATTTTACTGTAATTTCATCCTCTCCAGATATTTATTAAAATCAATACAAATTGATGTAATATTATGTATAATATGTATTTAGTCTGTAATAACTGGAATGAATTTATGAATTTGTGATTCACTCAGGATTAGGAGAAGTAGCGAACAACAGCTTCTTCCACAAGAAATAGTGGCTGAACACTGAAATGAAAGGTTTTTTCCAAAATAGAAAATATAACATCTGGATTTATGGCAACCACAGACAGCTGTGATGCTTCAGGACAAAGAATGGTAGTATTATTTCTGAAGTATTTGTGTTTAGTCCTATCTAGTGGTTAGGAATGATAAAGTAGAAAGCTATCTAATTACCAGAAAATTGTTCATTTTTCCATTTGTTTGTTTCTTATCCTGGATTAGATCATCCAGATACTGGTTTTTTTGTGAATTGTGGTTCCATTTCTAAAAAACTTTTACCAAAATATGGAGCCATTTAAGTAGTTACTACTGGAACTCTAATTGTTGTTCTTGATTTTCTTAGCTCATCTTTTTGTTATTCAGATTTAAACCTAGGAATTTCTTGTAGGTATCAGACCACATTTTGCTTCTAGTCCATGTACTTTTTTTTTTTTTACTAGATCAAAAATGTTTTTGTAAAAACAATTTCTAGTTACTGTATTAAATTACAGAAATACAGAAAATTATTATTGAAAAAATAATACTAAGATACAGAAAATGTACTGTTGGGAAGAATGCATGAATCATGTGTATTTTTGGTTGATATTTTGATTTCTAAGAGAAACTTATTTATGAAAGGTAAAATCATCTTATTGATGTATTTCAGGTGCATTATAATGTATTTTAACAATCTTTCTTATAAAATTGTAATAGCTTTGCTTTTTTTTTTTTTTTTTTTTTTTTTTTTTTTTTTTTTTTTTTTTTTTTCTGATTCAGATGCAAACTGGATTCAGCTCATAACAACAGTGGTAACAATGGTACTGTGTCCAGAAGCTTTTTGCAGTCTATGGTATTTTCAGACCAGTGGATATATATGTTGGGTTTATGTTTTTTTAAAACAACTTATAAGAAAGAACAATATCAGCAGACATACTAATAGTGAAAACAGAGATCAAAGAATGCATTGTACTTGTTACATTGGAGTTAATTTGGCACAAGAACAGTGTTTGTTATTGAAAGTATTGTGTGCTCCGGGATTTTCATAAAAATGGGTTTTTTAACAGACTTGTCAATGCAGGAAACATTTTCCACTTTGTTTTCATTAACCTCTTGTTCTTGTATTAGGCTGCATGAGGCAGCATTCATTAAAAATAATTTCTAATTGCTGTTGTTCTCTCTGAACAATTTTCATCCCTCTCAAGTTTTCTATAAATATCTGCTGATTTGTAATTTGGCTTTAAAACATGTTACTGAAGAAAGACATTGAAATCATGGCCTTGTGGCATTCACATTCTTTGAACATGATTCCTTCACCCAGGATTTTTCTCCCGGGAAGCTGAAAGGCAGTGAGAGGTCTCAAAGAAAAGAAAAACAATTCTTATCTCATTTGCTTCTCCTGTGTTGGGCTCGTGTGGAATGTGTTTGGAGATTGTTTACCCACAGCTGATTGCTTGATTGGACTTTGGTGTGAGTTATTTTGACTCATTGGCCAATCAGTGCTAAGCTGTGTCGGGACTCTGGAAAGAGTCAAGAGTTTTATTATTATGTTTTTAGCATTCAGTAAGTATCTTTTCTGTATTCTTTAGTATAGTATAGTGTAGCATTCTTTAATATAATATTATATAGTAATGAATTAGCCTTCTGATAAGATGGAGTCCTCCTCACCATTCCTTCCTTTGTCGGTGGCCCTGCATTTACAATATCGCTTTATTGCTCAAACTAGAGGATTTCATTCCTGTTCACTTTTTCTGTTCTTTTTTTTTTTATTTTCATAAAGGTACACATTGCTTTTTGTAGTAATGATAAAACTCTGCAGAAACTTATTAAGCTTATGCTGATAAACGTAAGTATTGTGTGAAAAGTATGTTAGGGTGAGGTTCAAAAATTCCCTTATCTAATTAAGAACCAAGGATCCAGCTGTCACAGTAGTACTGCTCATGAAAATCCATCTTGCAAAGGAAGTAGGGGTTAGTGGTAAGTGGTAGCAAGTCAGTTTTGTTGCTGTGAGCTGTACCCACATTATTACTGTGCTGTCCGCTACGTCCAGTGTAGGTGCACAGGAAAAGCACTTGTCTTGGGAACTTCACTCAAAGTGGAAAAGTGGATGCCATGGTATAAAACAACTGAGTCAATTATATGGTATCACCTAGTTCAGAAACAGAAAAGTGCTCCAATTTAAAAACTTTCTGCAAATGTTTGTTGCTGTCTTCTTTATTCAAGTGTGGATGCTTGGATATACTTGGAAACTATTTGGGCTTTTTAGCCCCAAACTCATCCCAAACTCACCATTCATTTTGAGTTTAGTAGGCAGTAGGATATAAAAAAGTACCAATGTTCCTTGAGTACAAACTTTTGAAACTTCACATCTAATATCATAACTTGTTGTGAGACACTGCTACTTTCTTAAGAATCCCTGAAGATTTGTTCAGAGAGCACACATTTCTTTTAGTCCTAAAATTATTTTCATTGCTTCATTTAAAAAAAATCATTTGTGTGCTTTGATTTTAGTTTTTGCACACTCAGACTGGTGCAAGATTTCCCTCTGGTGGTTACAACATCCACAAAGTGTCTGGAAGTGTAATGTCGTATCTGTACTATCTTAGAGTTTTGTCATTTTACATCAAAAGGATGCACATTTACGTCAGACCTTAAATAGATGTTATTACTTTGTAGATGTGATCAAAAGTTCTGTACAGCTTGCATGAAGAGAATCATATTGCAGAGCACAATGTAGTCACACGCTTTACTTTTTCCCTGAGTCAGATCTTTTTTCATTGTAGGCTGGAGTTTTCTTTGTGTAACAGAGGATCTGAACTCAGTCACTTATTGCCAGTTAGTTCAGCTTCCTCCATCGGATGTGAGAGTATTGTCCAGTAAGAAGAAATATTTTTTTTCCTCATAGCAGATAGTAGTGTCTCCAAAGAAATAAATCTCTGCCCCTTTTTCTCTTTACCTGTAGATTTCTGTTCTTCTAAGACACAGCAACAAAAGTGACAAAACATCGCAGGTCCATTTCAGGCTCATTTGCTGGTAGCTCTTTGGTGAATTCCTCTTCTGTTTAGGATTAATCTATAGAAATTAACAATAGGAGAGGAAGTTTGAAATCCATTCTCAAGCTGCCTTTAATTACTGTTCTCTTCTGGGGTTAAATTATTACAGAGTCATGGAATGGGTAAGGATAGAAGGGACCACAGTGGGTCAGCTGGTCCAATCTCCCTGCTTATACTCAGTTAACAGTGCCTGCTTGTTTTGTCTTAGGGAGTTACTGGTTTTGCTGCACTGGCCAATAGGTAAATTGATCCTCGTTCCACCCAGAAAATTCCACACAAACTTTATTGCCAGGAATTAAGCAGAACCATTGGAAAGAATTGCACTCACCTTGTGGCAGTCCACTGCAGAGGCAAGTGTCTCTATACGTAGAGCTTTCTCTCCAGATTTATTTGTACATGGTACTGATGGCTTCTTCATAAACTCTGTGTAACCAAGAAGTATATTTATGAATATATTTATATATGTATTTATATATTAGGTATATATTTATAGACTTGTGTACTGCTTCCTAATTTGTGAACTTCCAGGTCTCATTTTCATCCAGCTTTTATCTTCCTTAAATTTCTTTGTCAGAGGTCCTAAGCATCCTGCTGTTTCATATTTATTGGCTTTGCAGATCACTTCCAGATCACTTCCTCTGTTGACAGCCCCTGACTAACTATACACAGACTTCATGTTGTTTGTGACTGAATTTTACTCCCATTATATTAGCACTCATTATATTTTCTTCTTGAATATGAATGTATTTGAATACCAGAGGATTGCTAACATGTCACCATGTTAGTCTCATGGATACTAAGGATGTGGCAGCTTAGCCACTGCTCCACTCTGGGACAAAAAGTTGGCATCAGAAGCTTGGATAATAAATGGGCAGTGAGAGAAATGTAGTGCATATTTCTAACAGGAGAACACAGGAAAAATGTAGGGTGCTTTTTCATTTCCAGACAAACCTTTACTAGGACATGCTGACTTATCTTTAGCTTTATGTAATTTGAGACATTTTCAGAATGTTGATCATATTTAGCAGGTTAAACTATCCTACAATTAATGGAGGCATGGTGTAGAAATGAAGAAGAAGAATGAAGTTTCAAACCAAACTGATATGGAAGTTTGCCACTGTCACAATAACTCTGCTGTGGTGAAACTTGAATGGGCAGCATGCAAGGCAACAGAAATCTCACCATGGGAGCCTTTACAGAGGCCAAGATAAATTACATGTAATTCAAGCACCCTAGAGTATTCTAAATGGTAGACAGTAAATGAGCCATACTTAAATGAGAGTAGCTCATGTCAACTGAATTATTTTACTGCATTGTGGATACTGTTACTAAGTTGTTAGTAGTGTACATTCAAAACTAGTAAACAAATCACAGTAACAAGTACTAATTCAGGAAGAGCAAGCCCTCAAGCTGTGCTGTTGAAGACGGGGGAAGCCATAAGCTCAGCCTGAAACTGCTTATCCAAAAAGCCAGAAGGAAGTATTGGATAAAGTACTGAGGACTTTACTCAGGATAAAGCTGAGTTTGGAAGTCACACCACTGTTACATGCTTGAGCAGGCTGTTTGGGGCAGACAGCAGTCCATGTTGCCAGCAGCTGGGTGAAAAGGAGGGATTTTAAAAAATTAGAAAGAAAAATGAGTCTATGCTCTACTTTGTGGCTGCTTCTAAAGACTCCATCTTGCTAAGCAGCTGGCAGCAACCTGCCAGGAGGGGACCTGCCATCCACTTGGAGAAAGAATAAAAATGTTAGAAATGCCAATGTTAAGGTGCTCACACTTTGCATAAAAATATTGCAGCAGGCCAAGTTTGGCGAAGTTCAGCTAAGCTGTTCTCAGCTGGCAGTGAGGAACAGTGTCACTCCACTGCACAGGAAGGGCTCCAGTGCTGCTCCTCTTGACTTTGGTGGCATGATGGATATTCTAGCAGTAAATATTGAGACAAATAACACATGCAGAAGTGGCCATAGATTAGAAATAATTTCCCACTCTTTCATGTCAGTAGTCACAGTATAACAGTAATGAATTTTATCAGTTATCAAATAGCAGCTTTCAAATGCACCAGCCACTGTGGTCACATGGAGCAAGTAACAACTTTATGCAAATAAATGTCTGTGTTCCTCACCTCAAATAAATTTGTGATTTCCTATTATGTAATCAAACAAATGCATATTGTATAAGAAGACTGAATCTCAAAGTATAATAAAAAGCAGGCAAATATAAACTTATCGCAAACCCATCAATAACTTTAAAAAGCATGATCAATCTACACACTTTGTAAATGTATTTGTCAGTCCATCTCTTATGACAAAAGACTTGAAGATTATAATTAAATCCTAAATTTAATTAATTCTAGGAAGCATCTGTAACTCCCTTTTGTTTAGTTGATACCAGTCTTGCTTTTCACTAAAATCACTATGAGATATGAAATGCTAGATATTGCTCTGATATTACTGATAGCTCTGTTTTTCTCTATAAAAGCAGTTGGCTAGCTAAGTGTTCTTGGAAATTATTCAGTACGATTAAAAGAAAATATTTAATGGGAATTTTGTGTTTGTGCATGGTATTTTTCATTGTGTCAGTTTAGACATGCCTCACAGCAGTTAATGTAAATTAATGCCAGACTTCATCTGGTTTATGTTATTGTTGGGTTTTATGTTGTATAAAATCATAGAATGAGTTAGGCTGGAAGGCACCTTAAAGTTCTAAACCTCCTGCCATGGGCTGGGATGCCACCCACCTGACCAGGTTTCTCAAATTTGCATCCAACTTGGCCCTGAACACTTCCATGGATGAGGCATCCATAGCTTTTCTGGGCAACCTGTCCCAGTGCCCCACCAAACTTAAATTATTTCTTCCTAATATCTAACCTAAACCTTTTAAACCCTTTTATCTTAAAGCAAATTCCCCTCATCCATCACTATGTGCCCTTGTCCCTCTCCAGCTCTCATGCAGGCTCCTTTAAGGTACTGGAAGGCTGCTGTAAGGTCTCCCCTGGGAGCCTTCTTCAGGCTGAACAGCCCCTCCCTGCCAGTCTGCCTTCACAGCAGAGGTGCACCAGCCCTGTAATCATCTTTGTGGCCCGTCTCTGGACTTGTTCCAACAGTCCATGTATGTCCGTGTTTACAGAAGGGCAATACAACACATGAAGCTGTTGCATACTTATTTGCATAAGTAGATAAAATAAAATAAAGTGTAATTTTGTTTTGGGGTTCTATGATTTTGAACACAGAAGGATCAAGATCTTTTCCTGGATTGTTAGGTATCAGAGCAATTTATCTGAAGAATGATAAATTCATCAGACTTTGGAGAACGCAGAGAGTGCAGGATAAATCCAGCACTTCAATGCTTGTTGGATATTTTATATTCTGTATTACTTACAAAAAGATTGTTACCACTGATTTATGTCTCTTTTTTATGTTTATCTATGTTCCTTAAGTTTAAGGCTGCTACTTCACTGTTAATAATATGATATTAAAAAGCAAAAGAGCAAGCTGCAAATCATAACTTCTTGTTGTTATCTCCAGTAGGGAGAAACTTGTGCAACTGCTTCAGGGTTTAGGAAAATTCTTCTTCCCTAAGTCCTCCAGAGAGTGGAATGGGAAGGGGATTCCCCTGGGTGCCCTTGTCACTGGCTGTTCTTATGCAGGGCTACGAGTCTGACTGTGAGTCTTCTGCTGAGGTCTGCAGGCCTTGGTACATGGGGTTAACTTCCTAATGCTGTTTTGGGGACCTGATTAAAACTGTTAGGGCTTTCAATCAGATTTATGCTTTTTTTTTTTTTTTTTTTTTTTTTTTTTTTTTTTTTTTCAGGGGAATTTGTGAGGTTTTAGCAGTATTAAAAGATCAGGCATTCATAGACATACTGACTTGGTTAACGCTTCCAGTTAACACATCAAATGTTTTAAAATTACCAGGTGGAAGGCCTGTGAAACTGTAAAATATTTTTCTTATTTACTTTGTCTAATATTTATTAGGCAACTGCCTGAGATAAAACATGTTACTCTTTGTGACAGTTTCTAAATGAAAAAGTCTGTTAAAGCAGAGATTCTCCACAAACGCTTCACAAGCCAATCATCAGCTTGTACCGCTGTTCCTTGCTTGCTCCTGCTTGCTGCCAAGGTAGTGGTGCCAAGCAGCACTTCAGTACCATGCAGAACTGGTACTTCTGCCTCACAGGGAGCAGTTTGACCTATTTGGCCATATTTTCTGAGGAAATACTGTGCTTCCAGGAGCAGGAGTGACTTTGTGTAGTTTTGACTGAGAGGTGCAGACCAGGAAGGGATCAGGGCTTTAGAGAACTTCTGTTTATTCAATAATCCCCTGACAACCAGCAACAATGAGAAAGCAAACATAGAAAAGGTTCATCACAGAGCCAGTTTTCGTGCTCAGTTTCTTATAAAAACTAAAGTCAGCTGCCAGCCTAGGCAGTTACCAGCCTAAACAATTTCTTAGGTATGAAACCTCATGTGTTAAGAGTACATCCCCTGCTTTCCTGAACTTAAAATACATTAAATGGATGAAGAAGATAAATTTTGATGAACAGTTACTGGAATTTATTTTATTTTTGCTGGAATAAAAGCTGACAGTGTCACATTTGCCACTCAAACACCTCCCTGTCAGTGTCAAGGTTGAAATGTCTTTTCCTTGACGATGATGTCAAGAAAATTGCCTTACAAAATCCAGTTCTTCATAATGTCTTACTTGAGGTGCCTAAAGAGAAGTATTTGTTGAGAGAGACTCTTAGAAAATGTTTCCTTTCCAGATCCCACCATTCTTAGTCTTGAGATTGTATTTCCTTCATTTATATTTTGGAGAAAGCATGACCAGGACATGGAGTCTCCATGCACCTGGTACAAAATGTGATGTCAGTGCGACAAGCCACGAACAGGCTTTTTATTTGTACCTTATCGCAGACCATAACCTTGTACTGGCAGTTGACAACTGCTCACGATTTGAACTTGGAGCCTATGAACAGTTTAGTGGTTTTTTGGGGGGCATGTGTTGTTTTCTATACTTAAAAAAAAAAAAAAAAAAAAGAAAAAAGTAAAAATACCCAAAACAAAACAAAACAAAACAATTCCCAAAATTCCCCCCAAAATCACAACCAACTTTTATACAGTTTCTGGAGTCTGAAGATACTCTGCATTCAGCCTGGGCTAAAACAAAACCTCTCTTGGATAAAGAAAGAAAATAAACCACAGGATTTGCTACATCAGTATGACACATTTCTTCATGGTGACTTTTGTCACAATTCCTTAGAATGGATTTTGGAAAACAAGGGCATGGAAGCAGACACTTTTAAGGAGGAAGACCATCCATCACAGCAGACTGCCAGTGATCTGACAAGCAGGGTACCATCTTCCAGTATGACTGAGAAGATTGTATCTTCTTTATACCTAGGTTAGGTTGACAATATGAGTGGGTCCTCCAGAAAGAGCTTTTTAGAATTGAAAATTTACATTTTTTCAAAGTTTGTTTCCCATGTTCTAATCATAAACGGTGTGACTAAGTCATCTCAGACAGCTATGTCTTTAGTTGTTCCCCCATACACATGTAAAAATACTTAATAGCACATCCAATTTGACCAGTTTGGATGGAAAAATTTATAATCAAAATTCTATTTATTTCAGTTGTCATATGAGGAACATCTTCTTGCAAATGTTTGCTCAAGAAAATAGGAATAACTTTAGGCACAGTTAAAGATAACAATAAAAACTAAGAGTTTATGGCCATCCCCTTGTCCCCTGTCCTGGAAACTCTTGGAGCTGGCACTGTTTTAGGGAAATATGACTTTATATTATCGCTTTCACAAAAGCAAATGAAATTTTAGCAAGTTTCATCTACTTCACTAATGAGTAATGATCTGTTGTTAGCTAACAAATTAAAAGGGGCTTTGCTTGATTCATTCTCAGCCTCATGGGTTCAGAGAACCTTCTGTAGGAATGACAAAACATTGGGCTGGATAAACAATGGACAAGCAGATCTTGCACCATTGGGGGGCAGCAGGTGCTGTTACTGAACATATTCCCAGCAGCTGGAAAAGTTGTGTTTCTGTCAGAGCTGTGGAGCAAGTGTGCACGCAGGAGGTGTATGCTGAAGTAGATGCACCAGGTGGGAAGCAAGGGCCAACCACCACCCCAACAGAGACCACCAAAAACCAGTCTTTCTGAAGCTTGGGTTGTCTGTTGCAATGTGGGACCCTTCCTGATGATGCCAGCAGTGCAAAGAAATATGAGACTGAAGGGAATGAGAAACTTGAGGAAGAACACAGCACCAGATCTGTTTGAAGGTCTTGTTTTCAAACTTGATGGTATGTGACAGTCAGGGTTTTTGGGGTGGGATAAGCAGGATTTCTGCCATTAGCCCCACAGCCAGAAGCTAAGCCACAGCAGCAGTGGTACAAACAGGCCTGGCTGTCATTGTACTAGATTTCCTGATGGAGCTATGCCACTGTGAATTAGCTGTCAAGAGCCACTGCTGTACACTAGGGGGATAGCCTGAGAAAGAGAGAGGATGAAGACTACGGCTATGTAAATGAAACCTTCATCATCCTGTTCTTTTTGCCTCATAGGAAAGGCTGGTTGAAATGGCAGGCAAAAGCCATCAAGCTGGAGTGACCAGGTGGAACAAGTACAAAGTCTGTGGCTTCCAAGTTTTCTAATCAAAGCAGAACATCCATGGAGTAATTATGTTGCTCATTCATCTCTGCCCAAATGCCACAATTAGCAAGGTGTTTGTTGTTACTGCCAGCAGTCCACTGGGAGCAGAACTGTTCTGTGGCTGTGCCACGTTTTTTGGGTTTTCAGGAAGGGCTGAAGCATGAGAAGGAAAGTATCTTAAGTCTGCTATGCTTCATCATAGAAATTTATCTTCCCCCTCCCCAGTGCTGTGAATCCTTCAATGCATTTCTGAAGAAAGAAAGTACAGTTAGTACTATGAACTCAGGACAAAGTTCATACACTAAGAAATATATTTATAGGATTCTCTTTGGGTACATTTACATATCCAGCTACATTTAGCTAACACATAAGGCCACAGACAAAATGCTGACTTGAATTAAAAGGAAGAGAAACCTGCACTCAAAGTCCACTGGAGACAGTGTCAGTTTAGGATAGCAAAGGACTCTTAATTTGGTCCCATTAAGCTTTAAAGACATAAAATACTAAGAACTAGTAGGCTATGATGCATCTTATTATGGTAAAGGTAGTTGCTTTTAGTATTGCCATACATTTAAAGAAGTAACCCAGCATTCAAGCATAGTGAGTTGGGATCTTCCTGAAACTGTGCCAGAAAGGTTTCAAATCCACAGGTCAGCCTTCTTCCAAAAAATGCCTTAACTGAGGGGTGAGGTATTTTCAGTCATAGCCATGCTCTTTCTACTTGTTGGAGTTAGGTCACAGGACAGAGAGGATTCATGGTATAAAGAAAGAAAACAAAAACCAAGCCTAATTTATAAAGGTTTGGTTTTGGTTTTTTTCCCTGGAGGGAGTGAATTTGGACTTTGGTCCCTATGCTTATGTTTTTTCCACTGGTACTTCTTCTAACAGAATGTGTAACCAGCCATTCAGAACTAAAAGGAAAACCTTCCCCACTTTTGCATTAATGTATGCCTCAGAAATATTTTGAGGTACGTAACTTACCTGCTAGTGGACTTCAGAAGTCCTAGGGTAAATGAGGGGTTTTTGCATGCTCAGGAGTATTTTTTAAATTCTCTTTAATTCAGCATTCCTGTATCATATAATAATTTTTGTTACTACTTATGATTGCGGCAAGTAGATTCTACAGTTTAAATAAAGTAACAAAAGCAGATTTTGGTTATTTCATTCTGAACATGCAAACCACCAGGAAACATGAAAGCAACATTGTTTTCATGTCTTAACAGTTTAGCAAGAGTGCAAAAATACTTGTCTTAAGCATCTCTATTTTTTTTTTTTTCTCTGGTGATTATTTTTAGGCTTTTCTGTTTCTCCTGGGATTCCTTCTCACCTATCAGCCATGAGGCCACTCCTTCCATGCTTTCCAGCTACTTTCATTCCTGTCCAGTTCCCATCACAAAATTGTTCCCAAGCTGGGAGCCTGGAATTCTCACAGATGTCTCCCTTGGCAATGTGCTCTGCTTGGCAAAGCAGATCCCCAGAGTTCATGCCAAATGAGAGGAGTTCAGAAATCTCAGGACAACACATGCAGCTTTCATATTCAGGTGGGCAAAAAGTACTGGAAAGGAAATCTGAACCTAAGTCTATTATGCAACTCCTGTAATTTTTGCCTGTGATAGTGATTCTAACTGATTTTATTGCAGGTCAGAGGAAGGTGCTTGGGTTTTATGGTGGCTTGTAATAAAAGCT
This sequence comes from Pyrgilauda ruficollis, assembly GCF_017590135.1. Lineage (NCBI taxonomy): Eukaryota > Metazoa > Chordata > Aves > Passeriformes > Passeridae > Pyrgilauda > Pyrgilauda ruficollis. Next base: position 111,165 of record NW_024513099.1, on the reverse strand, counting down.
TTTAAAGTATTGTAAACTGATTTTTTTTCCCACTTCTCGAATCACAGTCATCCTGCCTGTCATACTGAGAGAAGTTGGACCTTGTAGATAAAAATGGAGAAGTCATTAAGTTGGGAAAGCTAAGTTTTATGAAGTAGGCAATATGTTATATTTAGGGAGAAAAGCATAAGTAGGACATGGCTATAGCTTCCAAAGGTGTGAGAACATGTTGCTGTAGCTAAGAAGGCCTGCTCTCTGTCACCAATCGTGGTTTTTCTCACACTGATATATAATTGCATCACTGAGAGTTAAAACAATGTAAGCTGCTACTTGGCATCTTCTCTTGGCTACACTTTGCCAGCCTTGCCTTCTGTGGGAAAAATACTGAAGGGTAAGAAAGAATAAAAGACCAATTTGCAAGAAATCAAAAGTTGATTTCAAAATGGGGGGAAGAAGAGCAAAAAGAAGTGGGAATAAACAGTTTAAAAGGGAAGAGAATATAAATGTAATCCAGACACACATCCTGGATTCCTTTGAACTTCTACAGTGAGACTTGACTGTGATACTGTGAGCCACTCCCACAGAACAATTGAAATTTTAGTCTCATATTCTTCAAGCTAGCTCAGGACAGGTACTCTCACTGAAAGACTCCAGTCTCCTTCTTGTCCCTGGAACTATTATTTTCTTGCTGGTTTACACTGAACTTGGATCCATTGCCCAGTGAAGAGTACAGTAGAGCTTCAGAAATACTGACAGTACAAATGAGGGGGATTGGGAGGTAGGCGGTGGGTAGGTGAATCACTGAATCACAGAATGACAGATCCACAGAACATTTAGGGTTGAACCCCCTGTCAAGGCAGGGTCACTTTAATCAGGTGACACAGGAACTCATCCAGGTGGCTTTTGAACATCTCTGGAGAGGGAAACCCCATGACCTCCCTGGGCATCTTGTTCCAGTGTTCTGCCATGCTTAGTCTGAAGAAGTATTAAGGTGGAACTTCTTGTGTTTATGTCCATTACTCCCTGTCCTAAATCTGGGCAACACAAAAAAGAGTCTGACACCATCCTTTCGGCACCCACCTATGAAATACTTGTATGTATTGGTGAGGCCCCGTCTCAGTCTTCTCCAGACTAAACAGGCCCAGATCCTACAGTCTCTCCTTATAAGAGAGATGCTCCAGTCCCCTCATCACCTTTGTGATCCCCCTGTTGCACCCTCACCATTTAACCCTTGTTTTTCTTAAACTGTGGAGACCAGAATTGAACACAATACCCCAGATGTGGCCTCACTAGGGTTAAGCCTGCTGACACTGTTCCTGATGCACCTCAGGATCTCATTGGCTCTCCTGGCTGCAGGAGCATTGGTGGCTCAGCTTGCCATCCACCAATACCCCCAGGTCCTCCTCAGCAGAGCTGCTCTCTAGGAGGTCAGTCCCCAGCCTGTGCTGGTACTAGGGGTCATTCTTCCCCAGGTGCAGGACCCTGCACTTGTCCTTGTTGAACCTCATTAGGTTTTTCTCTGTGCAACTGTCCAGCCTATCAAGGTCCTACTGAATGGCAGCACAGCCTTCAGGTGGATCAGCCATTCCCCTCAGTTTTGTGTCAACAGCAAACTTGCTAAGGGTGATTCCTATCCCTTCATACAGGTTGTTGACAAACAAGTTGAATAAGACTGGACAGCAGGAAGCTGACAGCAAGAGCACACTAGGACAGGGGGAGGTATGACTGCTTTTTATTGAAAGGAGTGCCGACTTCAGCCTGCCTCATATATAAAACTAAGGCTTGAAAGTGCAGAGGCCTTATTATATCAGGGTAATTTCCAGCTGGATCCGGTCAGTGCACTGTCTTTGAAATATGCTTCAGTTGAATTTGCACTTGAGGACTAGGCTAGCTGATGCTTCTCTGACTGTTGTGATGAGTCTGGGTTTTTATTCCTGGAAACACAAACATGAGCATATCAACAGTTTGCTTAACATTTCACTTCACTTCCTTCTTATTTTAAGGGATAAGCACTGAGCCATTTTTTCAGTTTATTGAGAGCCCCACAAAACACCTTTCCAGACAAGATGCTCAAGAAGAGAACAGGAAAGAAAAGAAAGGTGACTTACACAGCTGCTTTGACATATTGCTCTTGTCTTGCACTGGGAAGCACTAATTGAAAATTGAAGAGCTTGGGCACCTCTCCTATTAAAGCATTCTGGAGGTGGCATAGCCCCACATGTGAGACCTGTGAGAAGGGACACATGTCTGACACATGTCAGAGGTTCTGCACCTCTTGCTGCTGTCAACCTACTGTGTCACCTCTGCCTTCTCAGCCATATTCTGGTGCAAGGCAGGTGGGAAGGTTGCAGAAACAGCACTGCTTGTCTGCTATGGGACTGGAGATGTTTGGGGATATTTGATGTGTAGCAGGGGAAGACTGAGGGATGAACACAAGCTTTTCTATTCCTGTTGTTGGACCAGAAAGTCCTTCCAGTGTGTTGCAAAGGACTTCAATAGCACTGGCTGCACTTACATTATGAAGTGAGTTATATACAGCAACAGTATGTGGTATGAATTAGCAAGTAAAGGCTTTTTGCTCCAGTTGTCAGCCCTAACTTGACCTAAAAGAGCAACTTACCACTAGCTGACACTCAGAATAAAAATTAATTGAAGTAGAAGCTGCCTTCTTGTAAACATAGCCAGCAAGCGTCAACAGGAAGATGCACACATTTCCAATTTTGTGAAATAGAATAGAAAATGCCTGGTTAGAAACTCTCATGTGTACAAATATGACTTATTAAACTGTTTAATGAACCGGCTCACAAGTCACATAATTACAGACACACAAGTTGTTCAATGTAGCAGTGCCTTCACTTCCACGTTGCGTAGTGAACACATTAAACAAGCCCTACATTAAACAAGCCTATAGGCAGGGAGCACGCATCTTACCATTTATCCTTTCCATGATTCCAGCACTAAATTTGAGGATCACAAACCTCTTTCTTTCCCACAGATCGTGTCCTTCCACAACTTAATTCAATTGCATTTTGTAAAATGTTTTCAAAAATCAAAACCTTGTGTATGTTGTTGAAAATACAAACATTTCTAATTATTTTAGGATGCTTATTTTTCATTTATTCATTCTGCAAATGCTTTGTACACATTGTCCTTTTTCCTGCTGCTTCAAGAGCAGTCAATTAAAAGAAAGGAGTTTCTCTGAAACTTTTTCTGCTGCTAAAGAAGAACAAAGAGAACAACTAAAGGAGGAAATTTCTTCATCTCACTTTGGCATAGAGGGGAAGATGAAGACTGGAAATACAGAAGCCGGGTGAGAAATTATCTTAGTCAGTCAGTCAAGCTGCAAACACGTGTTTTCCTTGATGGTATACATACTCCTTGTGTTACATATGCAACACAACAGCTCTTTCCTTTGGTTGAGAGTGGCAGGTGTGCATGGGCAAAAAATTGGGCAGGTCTATGGCCTGGTAGCTGATCTACTGCTGTATAATGGAATGTTGATCTAGCCCATATAAATGAACTGGTTTTGTAACTGATCTTCAAAGCATAGAAGTAAGGCAAAAGTTGGCAGGGAGAGATAGAATCTATTGATATGCCATCACTTCTGCAGTGGCCATCAGTTTATGATGGCAGCTCATTCATCCCTGTCTTTCATCTGCCTCTTCAGCTGTACCATGCCCAATTTTTATATGTCTATGTATTGAATGGGGCAATGAAGTAACCCTTGTGAAAATTATCTAGAGAGAATTGTAACATTTAACTTGGATCACTTTTCCATGATCTGGTTCATCACTACACTGCAAAAGGACACTATGGGACTGCTCACAATGGGCAAGAATGGCTAGGCTGGCACTGGTGATGGAAAAAATGCTCAGAGTTATCTTTCCTCAACTGACGCAGATAGAAGCAGCAGGTGTTTGGCATGCTGAGTCTTTCATCAAGTATAAAAAAGAAGCAGCAAACTTTTAGGAAAGCACAGACTGAGAACAAATGTCATGAGAATTTTCTTGTGTTAACCATATGGGAGTTGGACAGAGAAGGCAGACAGGGACCTCTAGAGCAGAAGGCTGGGAAGATGTGGCAGGACCATATGCATGTCTGGGCAAGTGGCCCTGTCCATGTATGGATTTTTTGATCAGCAGTGAGCTTCTGGAGTCTGTCTCCCAGTCACCCCTACTTGTTGTGCTTTGGTTCACATTGTGATGCTATCATGAGCTGGATGAAACTAAAGCACAGAATGTTCTCCAGCTCTTCATGACATTTTCACTATGGCACCAGGCTATATTTGGTTTGAAGCAATCTTCACTGAAATGAGTATTGCCTAATGTTGAGTCCTCTTTAGCAAGAGTTTTCCCTACAAATCTAATACTATTAGCTCATGGTGTGGTAACAGAGACAGACTGACAAATCAAAAGGCTGTCCATGGTACAGTGGTGCTGGGTAGAGATGGAGTGTAGGAAGGACAGTGGTGTGCTGCACAACCAGGACTTCTATTACCCTAGAATTTTTTAATATTTAGTAGAAATTGTTAATTGGTAACTAAATTAAGGGTCAAGCACATTTGCTTTGAAATGTGTTAATGTATGCCGTACTATGCTTCATTTTGAGCCAGCTTTCATTTTGGCCCTCTACAATCCAGACATTATTTTTTCTACACTATCATTCTTCACCATCTAATTCAAGCCACTCTACCAGAAATATAGTGAGTTCTTTGTCATTGTCATCAACTCCAGTCTGAAGAACATGACTGAAATGTTTTTCATTTTGCTACTTTTTACCTATTTCTAAGGACCGACTGATACCAGCTAAAAAATGTTGTTCGCTGAAAGTATAATTAATGCTTGGTCTAGACAGGATGTTTTAAAGTGAGAGTTGGATTCACACAATAGGAAGATTTTACTAACAACCTTCCCATTTAAAAAGAATTGCAAAGACCATTTACAGTTCTAAACTCCATATCACTTCCACACAAATTATCAAAAGAAAACTAACTAGAGAATGTTACTAATAAGTATCTTGTTCCTTGCCTAGGCAGATCACACCAGCAAAGTGTTGGTATTAGACAGAAGGCTTCTAAAACTTTTGTTGAAGAGCAACTTAAAACTTTTCTTATATAATAACAGCAGAAGGAGCAACAGGTACTGTTGCCACAGGTATATTCACTTTGTTTTTTAACAAATTCTCACAGACAGGAATATTGTCTGGGCTTTGTTTTGGTTCATCCCATAATAGCACATTTTTCCACTGTTCTTTCATGTGATATTGGAAGATTTTTCCCCAAAGTGAAAAAGACAAGAGCTGTATTACTCAGTCACAATCTATTAATGCATGATTTCCCACTGAATTCCTCTGTTTCCACCTATTTTCTGGGTCGTAGTTTGTGCCCAGGTCTCAAGACACTTAGTTAAATTAGACATCAAGGTTGACTCCATATGCTCCACAATAACTGGTCTCTTATGTGCTACTGCTGTGAGAATGGGGGCATTTCCAAATACAGGTTTTCTACAAAGGTCAAGTAGAGTGAGTGTTCTGCTTTTTGCCGTGGGTACAGTTTGAGATGAGCTTATGCCTGACACCTCTAGGTGTCAGACACAGCATTTGGTTCAACTTGGTTACTTGGAAATTTCATCACTTGCGTGTTTCATCACTCAGAAATTTTCTCTATGTCTCCCTGGCAAAATAACATCTCAAAATGATGCATTTCTGTAAAAACTATTGTAAAAAACTACTGGGAAAACTACTGTAAAAATTATTGTAAAAACTACTGGAACTTCTCCTAGAAAAAAAGAAGGACAGAACTTATCTTCTATCATATAGACATTTAGCACCATCTTAACCCTTTGACTCTACCAATGAATGAATGAATGAATGGAGGCATCACATAGCTACTGCTTCTGAAAAGGTGCTTCTCCTACCTTCCCCTGAATGTCAGGGCTGTTTTTTATGTATTCAGTTATCCATACCCAGGATCTTTTAGACTTTTGGTGTCTCAGTTTTTTCAGTTATTGTAAATATATTCTTTCTGGAGAATTATTCTGTCTGTGATTGTCAGGATTTAATTTTTATTTTCTTCCAGGGCAAGCCAAAAATAACACATCCAAAGGTTTTTCTGAAATGAAGAAAGATTTGTTTGCAATCAAATCAAATAAGAATCTTTAATGTGATGAAATCTGTTAGAAATTAGTAGGTGCCATCTACTATAAACACAGGAGAGATTCTTTTCCTCTTTGCATTTCAAAACTAGTTCTTAACTGGTGCAAAATTAGCATAATTTATTGATTTTTATTTTTTGGTATATTATGCAAAGTAAAAATTTATTTTTCAGATTTACTTCTCCATTCTTCATTGCAAAGACGATGGGAATAGTGCAATAGGCTAATTTGCATTTATTGGTTTGTATCATCTTCTCCTATACCTGCCTTTCAGCAAATTGTTTTCACTGTCTTAAAAATTAATGGTTTCATTAAAGATCATTCTTGGATCTCTACTTGACCATGATAGGTGTTCCAGATGTGAATATTTGTGGGATTTGGCAGTTCATGAAACTGCTAATGAAACTAAGTGTTGCTTTTACTTTTACTGCTGTAAATTTTGACTGTGGGGTGACGTGACGGTGCAGAATTACTGCAGTGCCAAATTCTGCCAGCACTGTATTCTCTGCCTGCTGACTGTCCTGCCTTATCAGTACAATTACTTTGACTTTTTCATAATAATGCATATTTTTAAAAGAGCTTGCATGGATTTATTCATGTCATTAGCCAGAGTAGCCCCTAGCATTTCCACACAGATGTTTATCCAAAAATGCCTGCCCATTATAATGTGTACATCTTTTCACTCACTTTTTCTAATTTATGAGTTAAAACTAATAGCAAAAGGCAGATTGTCCTCCCTGGCTGTGTTTGCCCTGTGCTGATTTATGCAATCCAAGAATCTGCTTTGCATTTTAAAATCAGTAACCCTATTAGGAGCACAAGATGACTGCCCATTGATAACAGTTCACTTGTGCTGTGTGACAACTTGTGCTCGCTGGAAGCAATGAAAATCCTTTTCAGAGCAGCACGACATGCCCCAACCTGCCCAAACCTATCCATTCCTTTGTTTCCAAGAATTTTGTTTTCAGACCTTTTCGGGTAAAAATCATATAAGCAAGAGGGTAAAATCAGTTGGGATGTAATATGTTGTATGTATCTGGTGCCTAAGAGAGTCTGGGAGTGCCCAAGGCATAAGCCTGTGGCTCCACCCCTGCAGCACTGAGGTTGTTCTGCTGGCACTTGGTGTCAGCCAGAGGATTCTCTGATGGTTATTTGCTTGTTCCTCCAACAAGTGCAGCTTGTTTGCCATTTTCAAGGCACAATTTCCTTATAGTATGGAATTTGCACACTTTCTGGACCAACAACAGCAGCCAACATATTGGTGGTTGGTTTATTTTTTCCTACCTGCATCTCACTGAAAAACCTTGTCTTGGAAAAAAGACTTTTGCTTCATGTATGTTCTTGCCTCACAGGCAGCCCTGCCTCAATTTGCCTCATGCAGAGGTGCGCTTGGCACACAAGCAAGAGTTTCAGTTTGTGCAACGTGCTTAGCCATTTCTAATTTATTTTCTGTCTGTGTTCTGCACCTAGCCCCTATTTGTAATTTAGAGCTGGGTTGTGAACCGTTCGTCAGCAGCTCCAAAGAAGTGTCACAAGTGCTCCTGGTATCCTTGGTTATTGCATTTCCTCAGGGCAGGGCCTGTTTTCTAGCCTTGGTTTAACAAAGTACTGTTCAATCTGCGGTGGAAAATGGTCTATGTAGATCTTGCATCTTACTTTTGTTGCAGTGCGTTGTATTTCAGAGCAACTGGTCTGGATATGGAGGAGTGATAGGCTGGACATAATCACACAGGGGCTCTATTTGCTCATTCAATTTGATTATTTTGAGGAGAATTAATACTTATATTGACTGTTGCTGAGACTTTCTCCATCATGCTTTTAACCAGAATATTAGTCAAGCTTATTTAGAATAAAAAACAACAACAGCAACTACATTAGGTAATTAATTACAAAGACCAGCAGGATATAGGGAGTTTGTTTTTCTCTAAGTATCTGTGAGAACTTTCACATTTTGCTCCTGAGGTGCTAAACTCTGTTACTGAGAGGGAAACATGAGGTCACGGCTGCCTCAGGACTGAGATTATATACCTGTAGTTCATGTTTCTTTTTGAGTAATAGTGAAGGACAGATGGTGGCTGTGCGTCATGAAGGGAGCTGGAAGCTCACTTTTTATTTGTTAGTGGGAAGCTCAAAAATAATTCCATGTCAGATTAAAAATTAACTAAGAAGGTAGATCACAGTCATATAAATAAGTTCTTCCCATGTTTCTGAGTGTTAAGCGCATTTTCAGACCAGTCATGTCTTGAGCCATTGAGTTCAAAGGCAAAATCTCTTCTGAACAACACACATTTAACTCTTGGAGCGTATTTACCTGTGGAAAGTAAATACTTTATTCCATTTCATTCAGGTCCATGGATAATCTGACTTGTAATAATGACTGGGCAGGTGAAAGTACAGCCCAGTCCCCAGCTTTGCATGATGGCAGGGCTTCACAGATACACTGGCAGGTAACAAGCTGTGCCTTCTACAAGGTCTGCCCTAATTTAGCTATCTTAATACAAAATGAGTCTAAAAGCCTCTAAGTTCACGGTCATTACATTGACATTACATTGTCAAAAATTTCAATTAGAATTCTTTCCAGCTGCTAAATATAACAAATTTTGCAGCTGAATGAATGCATGAGTGTTCCCAGGGAGGAAGTACCTGAATTTTGACAAGTGCTAATAACTGGTTGCCACTCCCAACAGTATCAGCTTATGAGGGACATGCCTAAAGAAGGTACATTTGAAGACAGTCCTTCATTGCAACTTCATACTCTGTATGAAGTATGCCAACTTCATACTCTGTTTATTTTGTGAACAGCACATGAATAGACCAGCTCGAGACTGTCAGGAGCCAGGAGTTGACTCACCCTTTGGAATACAATAGAGATCAAGCTCATTTACTGCAGAAAGAAAAAATTGCCCAGAGCAAGTTCAAAGGAACAGCTAGAATCACTGGAGAACATGTGAAATCAGAAGAAATGCAAGTAAGCTGTCTTCTGTAGTGTTGTATTGTGTTCGTTATGTTATATGCCGATTTGGTTTATTCCTTGTACCCCTTTAAGTTGTAATGGTTCTGCCCTGGTTCTCTCTCTCCTTGATCGCCCTGTCCGTCAAATCTCTCCTCCCTGTTACCCCTAGCAACCTATGTATCCATTCCCTCAGTCCCTCCCTGGTTCCCTGTCTGTCACTCGGTGCCCCAGCCCTTCTGTCTAGAATCTTCCATCCTGGGCATCGAGTGATTGGATCAGGGGCCAGGACTCCGCCCCTGCTCTTTCTCCATTGGCTTTCCCTGAGTGTCTGTTATCCTCCCACCACTCCCACCTCAATCCTGATTTGCTGAAGACCACTTTGCCTCTCTGTATCCGCCCCACTTTAAAAACCCAGGTCGGAGCGCAGTTGGCTTGTCTCCAGTTGGTAGCTCCCCTGGACATTAAACCTATACTGCACTACCTCTGGAGTCCGTCTCTTCATTTGCCTCCTGTGGGTTAGCAGCCCTATATCTCTCTCTCTTAGCTGCGGATCCTCGTCCCACAAGGCGAAAGCCTTAGGCACTCCCCTGACCGAGCCCCGGATCGGGAGAGTGCCCCCGTGCTGCCGGCGGTGCTGGCCGCAGCTAGCCGGGACACACCTTAAGGTCAGCCGCCGCCGCTGCACTGTAGAATAAATATGTAGTTCTTATCAATTAATAACCTTGCATACAAACATCCTGTGTTTTTACCTGTATCTTTCATTTTCTACACAAAGCAAATTATCGAAGCCACTTCTTTAGGATGGTTAGATATACAGTACAGATTTTAATTTTAATAAGATACTGCGTTTGTTTGTGTTTTAAATGTACATCCCTTTCTTTTGTATAAGAAAAAAAAATTGGGTTGTGCTTACCATTTTTAAGGACATCAAAATGTTCCCATGTTTCTCATACTTCCTTGTACTGATTTGATCAGTTGAGCTGACACTTGAAAAATTTCCAACTCCTGCATTGTGAACTTTCCTACTTGTAAATATTAGGGCTCGTTGTGCCACGTGCAACAGAGTTAACGGTAATCATTCTCATTCCTGTGCTGAGTATTTGTATTATTTTTTCCTTTAAACTGTCCTGATCTTGGACTTTGAGGTATTTTTGTGATATATAGCCCTGTGTCTAACAATCTAACCTGCCTAATAACATCCCCAAGAAATTCATTATGGTTTTTTTCTAAATTCCTTTAGGGGATTCTATGTTTTTAAAGATTTTATTTCAGACTTCTTAGTGATAAAATAATCTCTGATTATCTATGGCCATAATCTCTGATAATCTGTTTATCCATATTAAAAACAGCTAGACATAATATGAGTTAAGCGGCAATTTTCTAAAAGAATCACTGATAAACAGAGAAAAAAAACGGTAAGCCATGCAAAACCAATAACAGAGATGGGGCAGCTGAAAGATATGTTTTTACAAAATAAAAGAATGGGCAACGGTAAAGCTCAGAAACATTTGGAGCAATGTTCTGCTGCAAAAGGATGTCTAAACCAAACTGATATATTTGACAGCAAACTGACAATTTAAATTACTTTCATCAGAAAAGATTCAGAACAATTAAAACTGGCAACATAGTACTTTGTTCCAAATTTCTATACTTTATTTTTCATTTGTACATTTTTGAGATACATATTTTTGGACTATACATATGGTGAATGTTTTTTCTCCTTACGTTGCATATTTGTCAACAAGTTGCATTTTCAATAGGAAATGTTTCATTGAGGCCATTTTAGTATTTTGACTTAAAATATTTTGAATGTACTTACTGCACAATATTTTAAAATATCAGTTTTCTTTCCACTTGGGTTTAGAAAACAAAAAAATTAGAATTTTTGCCAGGGAATGGTTGAGTTTTTTGACTTTGCATAGCTCTAGAGATGGAATTTGATAGAATTGTTTTAATTTTTTTCCCACCTGAAATACATAATGAGTATAAGTTCAAAAATTTAATTTTCCACAAAACAAAACCAAAATACGTTTGGGGTTATTTATCTCTGTAATCCCCAACTGCTGAAGTCTGCTGCTTCTAGAAAATGGCTGGATTTGCCAAATTCAGAGCAGGCAGCTCACAGCTAAGAAAGGAATATGATCAGGAAACAAATGGGCAGACACGCAAGTGAAGGAAAAGTGAGAAAGAGTTGCATTTGACAATTGGTTAACCACAGAGCAAACTGCACATTTCTAGCTCAACTCCACCAGTATTCTCTTTGCACTATCCAGCATTAGTGCCCTGAAGGAAAAGGACTCAGTGTTTGCATGAGCATGGGTAAAGGAGGAAGGGAGAAGCAAAAATAATGGAGATGGATGCATATGGAAATGTCATCTCCAAATTTCATTAGTTTCATTTTCAATTCAGTTGAAAATTACATCTCTGCATTCCCTGCTGTTTGTAAGAAGGATCTAACTATTCCTGTGCCTTTTAAACCACATAAAGATCTGATTACTTGACATTTTTGTCATTAAAATCTACCTTGTATTCTAGCCTTTTCTTAAAGACATTGACATTTAATGCTGATTATTTGCATGATTAATTTGAATCTCATTATTTTCTTCAGCACAGACTTGTCTCTGCTCATTTTGTGACAATTGGTTTGTTTTAAACATAGGAGTTTGCAAAGTAATATTTTTTATTGTTGGGGGGGGGGGTTCTATGTTGAAATAATTTCAAATGTGATTTTCTTTTATTGCATACCTTAATACTGTAGACCTTTAAGCAGAACAAAAGGCTCCATGCATGCTTCTGGATATGTAAGGTGGGCATGCCTAGTTCAGAGCAGGCAATGACATGGCACACTTCTATTTTTTCACTGATAGATATTAAAACAGCAGATTGCTGGACTGCAGGAGTTCAAGAGAACTGAGTCCTACTGGCATGCTGCCTGCAGCAAACTGAGAGACCAGGCTGAGTTGCTGACCAGGCAGAACAGGGAGCTTCGAGATGAGCTCAGAGTTTCAAAACATTAGAGATGGACAGCAGAAAAAACCCCCAAACTATAACTTTCATGGACAGAAAATCAGAGACCCTGGTATTGGAAGATACTCTCTGCTTCATAGTGTTTGAAAAATTCAGTAGTTTTTCTTTGGAGCTGTGATGTGTGAATACTGTCCCTCCACTCCTGCTTAGCCTGAAGGCAGGGAAAGTCAGCTCTACAGTGAGCCATGTTAAAATATGCTCTTTCTGCTGCCCTCTTCCACCTAGCCTTTTTATCCACAAGGTGTGCCGCTTTACCAAGTGACACAGCCAGCATATCATAGACACTTAGGTCAAATGTCTCCCTCCACTAACTAGGAAGAAAGTCTAGATAATTAATTTACTTTCAGTGACTAAATTAAAGCCTCCTAATTCTACACTTTATATATATAGTGCCATTTACCTGTTCAATAAAACATCTCTTCAACCTGGAAAAAATACAGCTGGACTACCTATTAAATCTTAGTTCTTATTTTAAACTGTAAATTTTGAACGGCTGTAAACTTTCTGGAAGGAAACACCATCAGTGGCCTGCCTTACAGAGTCACAAGCTGAATTCTTAAGTAGGAGTTACACTGGGAAGAAGAAGGAGGGATAAACAGGGTGGAAAATACAGCTGGCTGATGTAAATGTCTTTGCTAATCTCTGGAAATCAAAATGATTTCATCATAGGTTTACAGTGTCTTGTAATTTTTTTATTCAATATTTCACTTGTTTAATGTACTTGTAGAGTTTTACTTGCTCCATTAGTATATAACTGAGTAACTTCTTGTAAGGGAGTTAAAGGAAATTAAAATTACTTTTTACACAGGAGAGTCTGGTGAAAGTAAATGGTTCAGACTAGAATTAAAAAAACGCTGAAATTTGGGCTGAGTGCATAATTTCTTTTCCATGTGTGTATTTCAAGGGAGAAAAACACATGCTTTGAGGGATTATTTTCATCCTATGTGTGTCAAGGAAACTATAAAAAATAATCTCCTAGATGGTATAGTCTGATGAGATGAACCCTACACTTCCTCAGAATGAACCTAGAAGAAAATGAAATTGAGCCATTTTCTCTTAGACATTTCTCTAATTTTCAAATCTAATTTCTAGTAAGGTATCTTTAAAAAATGTTAGAACTACCAACAAACCTGTCCTTTGCTTTATTGGGGTGAAGAAGTTTTGTGTCTCTTTTTATTTGATTGTAATGTACTCATTAGTGAAATTTTTCACCTAACACTTAAATTTCATTGAAAATGTAATTTGAAGTTAAATATCACTCTATTTTTACTTTTCCCAAACCTACCTGCTCTTATGACTAATCATTTTATAGGTTGTGAAGGTCAGAAAAAAAATATTAGTCACAAGTACAAAATCAAAATACATAAAAATTCCAATAAAAGCAAGGATAAGAAAAAGCTAAGTAATTTCTGTTGTTGGCCAGATTGCTGTTTATTTCTACTGCTTTGCTGATAGTAAAACTAATACTCAAGACAGAATATTTTTGTTGTGTGACAGTAATACTAGGATACTCTATAGGAAGATGCTAGGATGGTACCTACAAAGTTTTTGTTGCATACTAGGGACTTTCAGACCCTGGCTGAACAGCATGTGCAATGTCATTTACTTTTTTTAAATATCATAATTTTTATTAAAAGAAAATGGCTTTAAATTTGAGTCAGCTGGCTTTGGAGGCTGTTTGATTCTACTAGGTGTGACTGGAACTTAAAATTACGTATTTATAACAAATCCTTCACTATGTTTCAGAAGCAATTCTGTGAGGGACAACATCATCATCCACACCAGAAGAAAGTTCATGGAGAGATAATCACAAGAGTAGCATAATCTCTCACGTGGGGCTGAGGACATCTTTGCAAAAACACTTCCTTAGAGATGTGAATAATAAAGTATGCATCCCTGTTATCAGTAGTCACTTTCCAGAGTTTCAAATACATATTTAAGAGAATGTTCTTTGGAATCAAAATTTCCACAAATGAAAGTGTGTATAAGCATGATCATATTTTCTTGCTTGTGCATAAAATATGAATTTATGAATTGTTGATTTTCTTCTGGTTTTGCAGTAGCAGGAGATAAAACATTTTTCCCCCTCTCTTTTAGACCTAACTGAATTGTATGTTGTTTTCAAAGAGTTTTCCAAACTTTTTGCACCTGCTGCTCCACAGGCTGATTTTACCAGGAATCCCCTTGCCTTGGCAAACCATAAATCTAGTATTTTGCCATTTGAGGCTTTACTTGCCAATATGTAACAGTGTCCTTCTCCCAGTTCAACTCAGTTGGAAAACCACTCTGATTTTTACAAGTTGTGACAAGTTAGCTCAATATGTCAAGTGAGATGCTTATTTCTGGCTGGTGTGCTCATGACTGCTCCTCCACAGTCAGCTTACCATATTTCTAGCACATCTCAGTGTTTAGAATTTAGATATCTAAATATCTCTTTATGCTTTTCTTTCTCTTGGCTTTGTATTTCTTGCTTCATATTATGGGCACCTTGGATATTACAAGTCCCTTTCCTCAGTTTTGGTCAGATTTAGTTGACATCTATGCTTTATTCAAGTGTACAATCTCTCTGAAATACATCTTCTCTACTGGAAACTTCCTTTGGCTAAAGGAAAATTTAGATTAGCCAACACACTCTGCTCTCTGCCTGTATAGGAACGGAAATAAAATGTAAAATATTTCAGATGAGAAGGGAGGCAACTGTTCCAGTATAGTGAGCATGACAGTGTGTGGCACTCACATTCTCTGAAAAATTCCTTCACCCAGGGTTTTTCTCCTGGGAAGCTGAAAGGCAGCAAGAGAGGCCTCAGATGAAAGAAAAACAATTCCTATCTCATTTGTTTCTCCTGTGTTGTGCTCGTGTGGAATGTATGTTCGGAGATTGTTTACCCAAAGGTGATTGCCTGATTGGACTCCGGTGTGAGTTGTTTTGACTCACTGGCCAATTAGTGCCAAGCTGTGTCAGGACTCTGGAAAGAGTAATGAATTTTCATTATTATCTTTTGAGCATTGAGTAAGTATCTTTTCTGTATTCTTTAGGATAGGATAGGATACTATTCTTTAATATAATATAGTATAGTAAAGTAATAAATTAGCCTTCTGAGAAGATGGAGTCAGATGCATCATTCCTGCCTTCGTTGGGGGTGCCTGAGCATTTACAATAACAGTGTGTGTTTGAAAGTTGCTAGACAGTAAATTCAGCAAATTCTATACGGTTCTAGGTATGAAAAGAGATTGATGATTTCCTCCTATGGCACACAGCCACAGGCAATAAAAATTGTGACTTCAGCAACAGTTTTGAGAAAGGGAAGTTGAGGAGGGCAGACTTTTGGGCTTGCTGCTATCTGGGTTTTCACCATCTAGCCAGGACTTCATCCAGTCCAACTGGAATACAGCACAAGCATGAGCTAGACTGATGGGCATAGTGCCCAGATGTCCTGAGTGAACTCTAAAATGTTTGACAGAGACACATGCTCTTTATCTGATCTGATGGCACAGAAATACTTTACAGTGAATAGAGTGGCTGCCAATTGTTTGACTCTAGAATTGAAGTCTCAGGTAAATGGAACATGAAACAGAAGCCCAAAATTCATGTCATAGCAATAGATCTGCACATGGTGACTCACTTGCATTTTCTTTGCATTTGAGCTCTTTTGCTATATGGTGGATGCTTTCCCTCACAGATCCTGTGAATCTGGATAATTCTGAATTTTGAATATAGATTTAAAAATCTATCATACTACTTCTATCCAAAATTGAGAAACTGAGCATAGGGACACATCTAAGTGAATGGGATAACCTTGAGCCCCAGAATGGTGTCAGGCATTGGAACGGGCTGAACAAAGGAGTGGTGGAATCACCATCCTTGGCACTGTTCAAAAACTGTGTGGATATGGCACTTTGGGACATGGTTTAGTGGTGGACTTGACAGTTCTGTGTCAATGGTTGGAACTGATGATCTGAGAGTCTTTTGCAACCTAAAACATTTTATGGTTCTAGTGAGTTACGTGGTATGTAAGTTAAAGCTAGCTTGGACTGGTGAGTTTAATCAGCTGTAACCAAGAACAAATTGCCATTTGATTTTTTTTTTTTTTGTCAAATCTAATAGAATTTGAGGATATGCACAAAACCAGTTGGTGAGCAAGTCTGAATAATGATCAGTTTGTTAAAGATACAAATTTTTTGTAGACATGATATTATGAAGTAAAAGAAAAAACATAAGCAAGAGATGGTACACATCTGAAAAATATGCATTCTGCTTACCTATAATACTTTTAAGAATGACCTCTATTTGTGCTGTAACATGACCTAGCTGGTGAGGAACTGTCCAGTTTAAGTTGTGCTTTAGTGAGACAAGAAAATTGTCCCTTTTAACTGCATATCATTAGTGATTCTTTCAGACTATGAAAGAACAAACAGATGGGCCCAAATAGTTATTATTTGTTAATTATTAATGCTTACTAACATGGGTACTCTGAAAACAACTTGATTTCTGAATGCAGCTCATTAGCTAGAACAAGTTGCCATTTTCCTGCCCAACATCTCTGGATAGATTTTCATTATTTCTATGAAAAAAAATGAATTTATTTGCCTGGCAGTGTTGGAAGTGGGAGGAGGGGAGGGGAATTCCACTGTAAGGTATACTGATATAATTTCCTGATGCTTCAGACAAGGTCAAATATGCTTACTTCTAATCTTAGATGGATTTTGCTGTCTAATCTTGCAAGGGATTTTGATGACCTTTGAGCATGTTATTTCCTTGCCTATGAACATTCTTCTGACAAATTACTAACCCTCAGGTAGGGAAGGTCAGTGAACATGTGAACAGACTTTCACAGCATTTGAACTTCACTGCTTTATTCATGAGTACTTGTTGCTTTTTCTCAATTTTTTTATTTATTAGAGCGAAAGTGAACCCTACATGACACAAACTGTGATATTTGAAGGTAATAAGAGATCCTTATTTTAGGGTATTGACAAGTGAGAGATTTCTGGGACAATTTGATGAAGAACTGTAGGTATTAACAGCTGGGAGGCAAAAGCTTATTAGAAAATGTAACTGATTATTGTTGAGCATGAAGATCCAGGAGAACATATTAGAATTCCTGCAGTCTAGCTGGAGACTCAGTAACAATACTTCCTCCTGTTCTCCACTGCCTTCCTGATAGCATAGATCTGTTAGGACTAGAGGAATTTCAAGAGACCTGCTTTTGCCAAGAGGAGGATCAGTGTCACTGATGGCAATTCAAACTGTGTTTCACTAGCTCCCATGACGAAGATATAGAATGTACTGCCTATATGTTCTTTTATGAAGTTGAGTATTATTACTAAACTACACCACTTTTGTTGTCACCAGCAGATAAGGTGATTATTTTTTTTTATGTTTTCTGTGAAGATTGGGAAAAAACCTATCTACTTTGTGCATGTTGGGACACTGCTTCTTCCTCTAACCCTGTAGCCCCTTTACATCAAGGGTCTGCATTTACTGGTCATCCACATTACTGGTCATCCACATATTTCCAATTTTTAAAAATTGAGATATGGCTTTGTTTATGAAAGTGATAGAATTGAAAGAATCTTTATCAAGAAGCCAGTCATGTGTGATTAGTCCAAATGCTTATTATTTGAGTTTCTTAAGTGCAGAGCAAAGCTGTAGTTGTTTCCTGGGATACAGTGATGGCTCTGAATTTTGAAATGGTCTCTTAGACTGATATTCCTCTGAATGAAACCAGAGACTGCATGTGATTCATGTAAGCCTGTCTGGATTCCTTAGACATTATCACTTTAAAAATAGGTGTGACAGTGTATGCAATGCATAAAAAAAGACATCTGGCTTTTACAATAGCATGTGTAACAAGAACTGTTCTGCATGGATGCTCCTTCAGCTGAATTGGCTGATACATCTCATAATTTTCATGGAAACAGTGCTATTTGTCTGACCATATCTAGCCATAAAGTATCTTCTACTTGCAATTCTTATGTAAGGTTTTTAAAAGCTTGAATTGCAACATTCTTTCTATAATAAACTACAAGGAAAACAAATGCTGCCACATGTTTGTGTCTCTCTGAAGCTGATGAATATTTGAGCTGCTGTGGCCCTATTGGCACTTTTTGAAGATGGTGAGCTAGCTGGCTCAAAACTAACCAGGCAGCAGGAAAAGGGTTCATCTCTTCCTGATTCTACTCAATGCACCAGGTTAATTCCCCTCTGTAGCTGCTGATGCCTCATAAAGGAGGGACTGGAAACACATGGCTGGGGAAGAAGAAATGGAGTGAGACTCCAGCAATCTGGGCTGAAATTGGTTTGAGCTGCTGTGAAACTGCTCCAATGGCTTTTCAAGTTCTTTTAAATGATTTGGCAGATTCAGTCTTGAGATATTTGGCAATGAAATGATGGATTGTGTGCTCTTTCTATCTCTCTGCAATTTCTGAGCTAATATCTCTTCATCAGAAATGGTCTTAAAGGTCCTCAGTTCTATACCTTTTGTCTCAAGCTGAAGTCCCAGGCATATTTTGACAGTTTGCCCATCCACTTTTATTTGAAAACCTGATTATGTTTGAAGAACCCAACCATAGCCACATAATCTGCCTGCAGAAAATATTGCCAAATGTATAATATAAATTATATTATTTTTAACAACAAATTCTATTCATTTATATACTTTCCAGCAACGTTGTCTGAAAGAGTTAATCAGTTGCCTTTCTCCTTCTGAAAACTGTTTTATGCTTGGAGGAAAAATTTAGCTTTTTTTAATCCTACAGTTTTCTGGTGTTGCAATAGGATTGTTTTCTTGGCTTCTTCCCTGTAAGCATACATTCAATTGTAATGTCATTTATTAATATAAATAAGGCATCACCAACAACAGCAGCAGCAGATACCCTAAATTTCACTGATCACATGGAGTAAATTTTACAGCTATCAAACATTGACGATTGTTATCAGAGAAGGAGCAGTGCAGTTTTCCTGTCTGTGCTTTGATAGTCCCATGTCCCTTGAGCAATAGCTCATGGACGTGAGTAAATTGAGCTGATGGCAAATATATTCTTTCCATTAATAGCTTACACACATCTTCTCAAACAGCCGCTCTTCAGTGTGTGAGACATTTCAAAATCAGAGTTATTGGTGCCATTTCCAACTTTTTTTGGATTGTTTCTTTGTTTCTTACCATCATGTACTTTGGAGCTGCAAGAACTTGTGTAAATCCCAAGTATCTCACTGTGGTCATGCAGGAATATTTTATGTTTTCTCTGTGCTCTGTTCTAAGGTCTGCATGAAAAATTGGGGAAGTGCTTTTGAGTCTCTTTGATCTTTCCAGTCAAAATAACTGCTATTGCTTGGTTGAAAATTTTTGCATCTCATTTCCCTTCTGTGGCTCACACATCCCTTAGGGTCCTACAAGTCTTGTGTCAGTCTTGATTGATGGAGATGTTTGAGATCAAAACATAGAAAGGCTGGACATGCAGCAAGTAAAAATGAACTGTCATGCAATATATTTTACTCAGCTCAGTTGTGATAACCTAGAGAGAGTTGGCAGGGTGGTGGGACTGAGGGATGAGAACCTTTCAGAAGTTGTTGGCCTCAGACTCTGCCCCTTGGATTAGACTTGACTTGCATTGTTGGCCAAGCACAGAGAATGTGGGAAGCAAAACAAGACCCCAAATGCAGAGTTATGTATAAAATGTGTGTGTGTGCTTGAGTGTGTCTTTGTGGATACGACCACACACACAATTAAACATTATCCTAAACTTTTAACAGCATGATAACTCCCATTCATTCGGCAGCAATACTCTCCTGGCTTTATCTTTTCACCTTTACTCCTAATGTAAGTGCAGTCTTTGAAAAAATATTGCAATGGTTTTCAAATAATAGGCTAGATTTCTTTGTCAATATAGTTCTGCACAACTGTTGAACATTAATAGATTTATGTTGTTAGTTAACATTTTAATTTTGTCTCAGGAAGAAGAAGCTCTTAAAAAGACAGGAAAATTGCTAAGAGCTCAGAATAAAGTGGCTTTTGTGACCTCACAAGAGAAATGGCATAACTGCATATGACAACAAAGTATCTACAGACAGTTCTGCTTTTTTAGATACTGAAGTAAAGGTTTGAGCTATTTAAAATTCCAGTTTTTACATGAGCAGCAACTGTGTTCTTTCCATCTGTGAGGAGAAATAAAACAAGAAAAAGAAAGTATTCTGTTCCCACTTCTTATGCCATGCAGTAGACACAGCTTTAGAGATAGATTTGACAACTTTAAGCATGGTGTTTATAGTTATTTAGTGAAGCATATCATTGCCCTGTGGGGAGCAGTTCTCCCTATTCCTTCAGATCCCATAATTCAAAATTCACCACATCTTTAAACTGTAATTAACATCAGCTTGTAACTGCCCTGGACGCTGTGTGCCAGATGTCACTTGACTTAAGGCTCCTTTACACTGCCAGACTGCAAAGAGCATTTATGGTAATGGTAAACTGGAATTGTAACATCCAGAATAACCCTTAGTTACATAGATAGCACCAACTAACAGCTAAGAGCCATGTAATTTGTTTTGGAAGAGTGACTCTAGCTAATACAAATAGCTTTCTTCGTAAGTCAGTAACCCAATACTCAGAGATAGTTCTGCTCTTTGTTCTGTGTTTATTCTCTCCATTTTGTACAGCATAATTTTGCCAGAATGTATTTTTATCACCTCAGTTTTGGACTTCCATTTTTCTATCATTTGCTTTACAAATGGAAGAAAACCGGAATTAATGTGCAACATTTCTAGTTACAAATTAAAAAAAAAAAAAATCATTGCAAATACACGGTAATACCAGAAAGAAGGGAATCTTTCCTCTGTGTGTGAAATAAATTTTTTGCACAGTTATTTTAAGTAAGTGAACGTATTTTTAATACATTTCTGTTTATATAACACTGATTTTGAGGTTTTCATAATATAACCTACTAAATCAATATTATCTAGAAGGTCAAAGTTACATCAATAAAGGAGAAAGCATGGAGAAGAGGTGCAGGAAAAAATAGAGTATTGTGATGGAAAAGTAAGAGAAAATAGCTTTTTTTTTTTTTTTGTTAGGAGGTATTCCCTTTTTTGTGAAAATTCTGACAAGACTGGAACAATATAACAAAGCTGTAGTGTATCTTCTGGTTGCCTTCTTCTTTGAATGTTATGAAAGAATTATACTATGGTATTTGATATATCCTGAACAGAAACAACTGCTACAGTAACACCAGGAAAAATTATTAACCAGAGGCTATGCTGGGTGTGAAGTCTTCTCTGACTAGTGACCTTTTCATAGCAGAGCATATTAATGACATTATTGCCTGCTGTCAATAAGAAGCAAATTTTTAGGTATGTGCATGCAGCCAAAATTAATTCTTAGTACTGAAGATCCATACAGGATTACTTGGAAAGAAATGGTTCTTAACCTACCACATCAGCAATCTGCATTAATTCATCCAGTTCAGTCATTTTGATACGCACAGTTCAGAAAAGGCATCTCTCAAGTGACCTGTGTGGAAGATGTACAAGCATATATTAAATGAGCCTGGTCAATAATTCACTAAAGCTGGTCATGAAGAAACCTGACTGTCTTCCCTATTCTGCAGGACTGTGCACTTTATTTTGTTTAACATTAGAACAAAGTAATGGGATGAGAACTTGGAACATGTGCTTCAACTAAGTTCATCTTGTGAAAAGAAAATTTCTTTTGGCCTCTTTTACACAAAAATGAGGCAAAAATTATGCCTGTTCTGCAGAGATAACCTTTGAAATACAAAGATGTAGCATGAATTTCTTCAAGGTCCAATTTAATTGGAAGGCAGTGAGGTGATGCTCATTTCCTTTGACTTCATCTACATTGGATGCTCTGTGTGTTTGAAGGTAGAAGAGGTGCTTTCCGATGGACACAAAATCCTCACTTTCCCTGTTGGTACTAAAAAGGAGATTGGTGCTGATGAAAGGATGACAATGATGAGCTTTTCCAATAGAGATGTGAAGAAGATTATGCCAGATCAGAGGGCGGTGGGTAACTTTTCATTTCCTTTAAGGAAAAAAAAAAAATTATTAACTGATTTTCCAGCAAGGTTCTATAATTTATCTTGATCTATCAATTCTGAGAGAAACAGATGAGAAAGGGTGTTGGTTTAACAAACCTGAGCAGTGAAACTGCTTCATCTATGACGACAGAAGTGGAAAGGCATGAAGGTAACAGTCAAAGAAGGAACAAATGTGTAGCTGCCTGAGCAGGAGACTGAACAAAGGCAAGGGGCATGGGCAGTCATCTGAAGCAAGGACTGGTTTTATACATTTGTAGAGTATGTAGCATGGAGGTTTCTTCCATGTCAGCATTATGTAAATAAAAATAGCTAGTAACAATGTGGGCTAAAGTGGAAATTAGTGAGACCTTTGCAGCAGTAGGATTTTTTAAAATCAATAGTGCATGGATAAGAGCATAGAGGTGAGAGGATGACTTTCATTTGCACACTGTTCTCCTGCACAATATAGAGGTGAAAGTAGCATCATCTGGACACAACCATAAGGGTGGATGAGAGGAGGGAACAGCAATGTGAACATAGCTACTTTTATTGATGACAGATGCAGAATATGACCTTGAAATGACTTTTAAAGATGGCTTACTTTTGAGCACATTGTTATGGTTGAATATGCTTATGCAAATATTGTGAATATGCTGCTATCATCTCACTCTCCTTCCAGATTTATTATTATGCAGATGCACAGACAACTCACACTGCTTATCCAGCTGGCCTGGAGGTGCTGCAGTTCCCTAATAATCAGATAGGTATGCAAGACCTCATAATGTGAACTGTATGTGTAGATTTATTTCTATTACGAAAGTGTAGTTTGAATTCTGACTCCAGCAGATTGGATGATTTCTTGCCATTTCACATTGTCTTTGCATTTCACTTTCAATATATTCCATCACTTCACTTCTCAGTTTCCTCCTACAAAGCAAATATAATAATGGAATGTAAATGTAGTTCTTCTAATTCTGATTATCTGATTATGTGATTCTTTAATTTCTTCTACCAGTGTTGTAGATATAATTTACATCCTCACTACAATGTCCAAAAAAAAATCCTTACCTAGCTTTGTGTAAGGCAACCTGAAAGAACATTAGAGAGACTTTTTACATCTTCTTTTCTACAGAAAAACATTATCCCGATGGCACACAAGAAATTGTGTTCCCTAATCACACAGTGAAACGCCTCTACAGTGATGGACTGAAGGAAACCTTTTTCCCAGATGGCACAGTAGTAAAAGTAGAAAAGCAAGTCCTG
The DNA here is from genome assembly GCF_017590135.1 of Pyrgilauda ruficollis. Classification (NCBI taxonomy): domain Eukaryota; kingdom Metazoa; phylum Chordata; class Aves; order Passeriformes; family Passeridae; genus Pyrgilauda; species Pyrgilauda ruficollis. Next base: position 87,759 of record NW_024513099.1, on the reverse strand, counting down.
TGTAACTAACAGGGACCATACTTTGGACACAGGTACAACACTGACGTTTAGAACTGTGGTTGGATTTAGCATAGCTGGGAAAATGCCAGATGAAGAGAAAAAGGATTTGTAAGATAACAAGGGTTTTTCAAGAATGTGGCACTGAAAATTCACTTCTACCTTGAATGATAGGTGACAGATCACCACTAGCAAAGTGACTGCAAAATATTCCTCATTTAGTTCCATGTAACTTTCCACCGGCCAGAGTAGCTGGGAGATCACCAGTTGTCAGTGTTAGCAATGTGGATACTAAAGGACTCAGGATCAGGTCTCCTGAGCTCTATTTCCAGGTGTTTGGCTCCCCCTCTAATATTGGGCAAGGACTGAGATTATCTAAGTTGGTTACAGCATGGTGCCACTGAAACCAAGGCTGTTGGTTTGATCCCTGAGAGGGTTATTCACTGAAGAATTGGACTTGAGAGTCTTTATGGGTCTCTTCCTAGTCATATTCTGTGAGTCTCTATTGTCTCTCTATTCCTCCATGCAAAATGAGAAGAACAGCTTTGGGACTCTTACATGTCTCTTCAGAGGAAGAGGAAGAGGAAGGATACTGCTGTAAAATGGATTTTCTGCCTGCAGAATGCCTTGAGATCCCTGCATGAAGTCATGTAAAATTCAGATCTCACCATCCATTAGCTATTATATTATGTATTGAAGTCTTTTTGTGCGACCAGATTTCTAATGCCATTCCATGTAAATCCTAAGGTTTTCCACTTTACATTATTTCCTTATTTCATTGAGTTATATTTGGCAGCTCTGTGAGACAGTTTAATAAAAGACAGTGTTTTCTCATCGCTTCATTCATTGCTACTTCTTTCAGGAACAGAGATAAACTAGTGGTATTCAGTGATGGCAAAAGGGAGATTCACACTGTGCAGTTCAGGAGGAGGGAGTACCCGGATGGCACCATGAAAACTGTGTTCTGCAACGGCAGACAGGAAACCAAGTACTCCACTAGATGACTCCAAATCAAAGATGAGGAGGGTAATCTCATCCTAGATAAGAGGTGATTCTTACATGCAGAAAGCTGCACTGTACATATGTAGCTCAAGGCATTTTCTTGGCAGGTCAGAACTGTTAGGAAGATCTAACTTGTGAAAGTGAATGAATGGATCTGTAGGGCTCAAATTTCTTTGGCTCATCAACTGGTGCTTAGGTTGGAATAATATCACCTGAATCAAATGAAGACTGAAGGACATGCAGTCACGCTCTTTTTGTGTATTCAACATTAAAACAGATACCCACAATATTTCTCACCAAAATGTTTCTTTCATGGTACTGATCACACTTTCTCTAGTTTTTCTGCAATTTGTTGTGAAAGTGACTACAATTAATAACTATGTTATAAAACCCCTAAATATACAGTTCAGTGCTGCCTTATGCTGACTAAAATAAATCTACATGGGGTATTTATTTCCTGAGTTAATAATCAAAAAATGTGTGGAAGTGATTAATGTTTTGCGTTTTTTGGATTTTTTGGACCAGAATTTCCCAGCATGTATCAAGGCTTATCATGAGCTGGACATTAGACCAAAACCTGAGCAGGAGTGGAGAGAACAGTCACAGCTCTGGATGTTCCTTCCAACCAAAGTTGTTCAAAAATTATATGATCATAATCTATAAACCCTGCTTCATGCATTTGAAAATAAAATGTAATGTTTATTCCATTCTAGTAATTATTCTGGATCAAAGGCCTGGATCTTCTGAATCTTTCTTCTTCCTCCAGAAGTCTTTCCTCTGTGTTGCTTTGTTTTTGAAATAACATTTGTCACTACTGATTTTATTGTTCCAGTAGTGCAAAGATATTTCCGTTCAGTGAATCTCTCCATCTGTAAGGTTCTTTGGATGGCACTTGATACTTAGTGGGATTAATAATTTATCAGATGTTGCTTTCAAATTCCTTCCCCACAGACTGCCTGTCAGAAAACCATAGAATATTTTGGGTTGGAAAGGACCTCAAAGATCATCCAGTTCCAACTCCCCTGCCATGGGCAGGGACACTTTCCACTAGACCAGGTTGCTCAAAGTCCCATCCAACCTGGCCTTCAACACTTACAGTGAGGTGAATTTTTCCAAATCACTGAAACTCTTTTCTTGTAGAGCTCAGTTCATTACCTGCCCACTGACTGTGATACCCAATTATCTCCTTATGCCCTTCAAATTCCTGTAGCAACAAATAGGCTCTTATAGCATGCTGTTTTAGCCTTTTCTCACACCTAAGTACAAAATTGCAACATTTTGGAATTCCTCCCTCTTCTCTTCTGTTTCCAGGGGCTCAGACAATCAACAAATCACCACTCAAATTGCAGAGCATCTTTAAAGAAAGAGCAAGAAGCATTGCTGGTATTGATCATACACATACTTCAGTTTACCAGTTTAATTATGAAGATGTGATCAGTTTGACATCAGCTGGCATGAAGATAAAATTGTGTTGTTTTCCCTTAACTGCTGCATAACACTGCTTTCAACTACAGAAATAGTTAATATGTTTTACTTGTTTTGTAAAAGAAAACTCTTAACTAAAATAAAATCAAGACACCATTCTTTTCTGTGCATTTCACTAGGAATTTCAGTTTGTGCTACCTTATGCTGATCAAAATAGATCTATGTTGATTTTTTTTTTCTCAATTAAGCATCATAAATAAAATACATGTTGCTAGTGTTTTCAGTTTGGCTGAGAAACTGAATATGATACCAATGTTTTATAAAGGACCATTGTTTTTATTCCCAATAATTCCTTTAACAAAAGGTCCCTGTTCTCCAGTCAAAATGCTGACATTCTTTTTGTTTCTGTAATAAATCAGGATGCTTTGCTCACAGCTTTTAGCCTTAAATCACTGTTTACTAGTCAATAACCCATCACTGAATCACAGAATCCTGTGGATAAGTAATCCCTTCTAATTGTAAACTAAATAAGGAACAATTTTGTTATCATGCTGCTTGCTCCTTGCTTCATTCATTAACCACACTTGACTCTACTTGCAGGAAATATTTTGACTTTGAAATAATTTGGCACATGGTCCTGCACAATGTGTGACACATGAGGAATATGTGCAAGGCAGTCTCTAGAGCTGTGCACAAGGGTGAGCCTACTGAAGATTTTGCAGCACTTTTTGCCAGCCCATGTCTGACCATTGTTTTACCGAGATGCATTTTTTTTCAGGTGTTATTTTATAGTAAAATAAATGGATTTTTGACATAAAGGGCACATTGGGTTTGGAAACAAGGAGGCAGGAAATTCACCTGCATGAATGACAATCTCTGCCAGGTATGTTATAACTGAGAGTCCTTCACAGATGAGTTCTGACACATCCCACTTTGTTTTTCACAGGCTGATTCTCACACCCTCTCTCCTCCACCTTCCACTTGCCTCAGTTAACCAGAAGCATGGCTCTACCATTTATAGTTCATAGCTGTAGGAACAAAATAACCCAAAAATAATCCACATTAACTGTGACTGCATAGTATGCTTAAACTGTAGCAACACATGTATCTTCTTCTCCATGTTTTTTTGTCCTGGAGGATTTACAATGAAATTTTCATGAATCCTTCAGGGAGATGGAACACATTTGGGAATTATGACTTTTGTCTTTTCACAGGTTTTCCTGGCATTAGCAAAAATATGCTACAGTCAGCATTTGGCCTCAGTTTTTTTCACATATAGAATATGCTGTGACTTGTGAACTGAGCTAGCTCCATTCAGACAGACAGGGATGTTTCCCTGTTCCTTATCAGAGGAAATATCTGTGTGGTTAGCTCATAGTTGCAGAAGTCAGGTGTAGGTAACCACCAAGTGAGTTGGGCAGACTTGTCTGGAGAATGCCCAGCCTCCTGGGATTTGTTTATTTTTAGCTTCACCTTTTGCTTGGAAGGGTATTTTTGGCATGCTATTTTTTCCTGCATCTGGGAAGTCAGTGTTTTTCTTGGAAGTGCTCTGGCAGTTTTTTTAGTTAGAACAGCCATCTTAGGAATCAATCCTCTTGCGCCTGCAGGGCAGATTGTAGTGAAGAAGCAGAAGTACATTTTGGCCACTTTTTTATAAGCAAGTAAGCCAGCTTTGCTTCAGGGCACACATCTTCTGCCAGCATTCATCCCAGTGACTTGGTTTGGCCTGCAAGTGTCAATCTGCTTGTAGTTCAGCAGTTCAGCAATACTGTGGAAAAGTTTTCTTCTCACAGTGTCATCCATGGAACAGCCTAAACACAAACCTGGATTTTGGTTGAATTCTAAAAGCCAGGGTTTGAATTTGTCATTAACATTCTCATGGAGATGGAACTCCCACAGCTTCAAGATATCTCTTGCATCACAGTCACCTGTGTTCAATTCCATCTTACTTTAAGATGACTTTCTTTGCACTGCTGCAATACTGGCACATTATACTAACTCAGTATGTTACCCTGGTCTGAGCAAACTCTCTTGGCTAAGGTCATAAAGCCCAATGCAAAACCAACAGTAGACAGTAGGAAAATGTCTATTGATTCCAATGTTCTTTTCCTCCTCTGACACGTGCTGATTTAACTTCTGCTATAACACTAATGAGCTCCTCTCCAACTCCTGAGGAGCAGGGCACCTTCTTCTCTCATCACTTCCCTGTCAAGTAAATAATGTTCCATAGAGATATACATGGATTCTAAATGAAATACCATTTCCCACTGTCTACAATGTTAGTGAGTGATGGACCCCACCTATTTTTATGAGTAGGAAATGCATTTTGAGTTACATTGCACTGAGCAATTCTCGTACAGACAGTTCATGAAATGTGCTCCTCCATACCCAGCTAGTTCAACATACACAAGACTCAAACTAAAGACCTGTCCAACTGGCTGGTGGCATAGAGGAAAAACACCTATGGATCTTAGATGTTTTTTCTCTCGGTTTTATTTTTCTGGAAACCTACAGTCTAATTGTCCCTAAAGATTAGACTCCATATTTGGGGCAGAGAGTATGTTGGATGAGAAAAGAGTGCTTAATCTGAGGACCATTCTGACAAAACATTAACACACTGACTCTCACCTTCTCTCAGAAAGCAGCAAGCAAAAAAATACAAAGTGAATAGTCTATACAAGACTCCTTCACATCCTGTTATTGTAGTGGCCCCCTTGCTTTTTCTTTGCAGGTTGAGTTTTAGACTCCAGAATGAATAACCTCTGCCTTCCAAACAACTACAGAAAAAAAGGGAAGAAGTCACACCTGGATATACTGCCTTGAGCAATGTGCAGTTGAGTTGGGAAAGGACACTTTTAAGTGGAAAAAAAGCCCATGTATTGAAATGGAAAACGTTTTTCCCCGAGAACAAATGTAATCTCTTGATAGCTCTAATTTAACTTTAATTTTCTTGTTTTGAAAATGTCAGAATATCCTTTTTTCATTTTTTAAGAGACAATGGTTCAGAAAGACTTTTTAAAATGCCAATTTAATTTTAAAATTAAAAGCCCAAATGTGAAATGAAATACTTTGCCATTGTCAAAATGTAAATTAATACAACTCAAAAGTTTCACAAGTCACAGAATAGTTCAGGATACTCATCACTTTATTTGAATGTGGAAAAAAAAAATTAAAAATCTTTCGGGAAAGAAAATGGTGTTTCTCCACGGTCACATTTATGGCTCTCTCTTATGATGTACCTATGTCATAGCTGTCCAATGCATAGAGAAGTGTCCAGGAGGTTTTTCAAGAAGGCTGGGAAGCAGGGTAGTGGGGTTAGAAGCATATGATTGCTTTACCACAGGACTTTCTTTCTGTGAATCCTTTGTCCTGTAGCGCATGGGTCAAAAGTAGTCCTGGACCATCTTACATTCTGTAGTGAGGGAGTTGTTGCCTAAAAATATATGGGATTTGACCAAGCTTTAGTCCAGGGTGTGAAGAATAAGGCTCCTATTGGAAAGAGAGTTTAGGCATCATTAATGGCTGAGACTGTGGCCAAAATTTGAACTTCTGTAACAATTACTTTCCATATTGCAAAATAATATGTAATTCTATATTCCAATATTAATATGTATATGAATATATTTTGTGATGTTCTACAATTAAACCTGCAGTAACCTTCCATCTCGGGTTTAAACTGGTGTTGGAAGGAAGGCAGCAAGATCTAAACTGCACTGGGATTATTTCTGAGGATCCCCTTATAGATAAGAGACAGTCTGAAGTTGAATTATCCTTAGTGAGAGCTTTTCTTGAGTGAGGGCTTTATAGGCAACAGGAGATAAATGTGGTAAGCAGTTACTGAAGTATGGTTGTGATGTAATTGGACTTACATAAAATACCATGAAGGAGTAGCAGCCTTGCTGTGTCTGTTGTAGTCAGTCATTCTTTTCAGCCCTAGAAATTCAGGGGCTTGCTGCTTAGCTTGCATACAAACCTAATGTGATGATCCCAGAAAATGATGGCTATTTTTGCTTCCACTATCTTTCCTGGGAATTCTTTGCTTTGTCTGCTTATTAAACAGCACTACATCACATGCTAAGAAAACATTAGTAACAAGCAATAAGCAAACAAAAACCAACCAACTAGAAAACAAAAAAGACAGACCAAAAAACTCAACCATACCAAACTAAACAAGATTTACAGGAGCTGGTTCAAATCCTGGGGCAAACATTAAATTAAGAAAAAAAATTATGCAGTTGGACACAGCCATGGTAAGAATTTGGATGAGTCACCTTACAGACTGCAGTTTGCTTTGTCTTTTCTACACTGCTCGACAATGCTATTAGCAGTCGAGCAGTGTAGAAAAGTGTATTAGTGTTTCTGCTATTGAACATGCAGCCAGTGTGTGATAAACTGTGCCATCACAGTCTCCACTAGGTAATCATAAATTAATCTGTTGATAATGTCTGAACAATGAAGCTTTCTTTGGTATTTTGTTCATATCAGCTTATATTAATGAACTTCTTTCATATCTCTGGCATTCAGGGAATGAAATTCAACATTCAGGGAATGCCAGTTTACAGGAAATTGGCTCACCAAACCTAGATATAACAAACGTCTGCTTCAATTTCCCAGATAATTGAATGCCAGGAAAAGAAAACAAACCACTTTAACTAACAAAGAACACCTATCCACTTTTGAGAAAGTCATATCACATATAAGCAGAAGCTCTTGAAGTGCATTTATGAAGCACTAACTCTAGGATTAGGCATTGGTCTAAATGAATGAAGATAAATTTCACTCACTTCACTATGCACAAATGTGTGCCCAGATGAACTCTCATCTTTTCACCAGCCTTCATTCCCAACGGGTTCTATGTTCAGCCCATTCCTTAATAACTTGCAAACCCACCTGTGAGTTTGCAGACATTCTTCCACAATGCAGAAACTACCACAGCTGTCTCTGACTGTGCTCGAGTTTAACACCGACATACTGCTGCTGCCAACCAGCGCCCAGAAGCAGAGAGCTTGGAATCATAGAACCAGAATGATTTGGGTTGGGAGGAACCTTAAAGACCATCCAGTTCCAACCCCTCTGCCATGGGCAGGGACACCTCCCACTAGCCCAAGCTGCTCAATGCCCCATCCAGCCTGGCCCCATGAGGAGAGCAGGATGCCATTCTCTGTGACACCATGGGACACAGAACATTCAGTAGATAAGCATCAACAGAGAGCACTGGAAGGTTTCAGGAACATGACTGGGGAGGGATTCATCTGGCTACCACTTCAAACCCCAAAGCTAGCATCCTTTGAGGCAGCTACACCTGCTCTTGTTAACCTCACGCACTCAGAGTCAGACTGATAAAAGCTATTGTTTCACTGCAAAATGAACACTGTTGTTGGGGGTGAGGTAAGAGCTTGTCAGGTAGTGAAACATGCAGTGAAGCAGGGTGAGTCTGCCTGCATCCTGCTGCTGGTTGAGGCCTCAGCACAGACAGATCTATGCTATTTACTACCTGCTAGACTAAAGCAGGACTTGTGGAGTCTTTCTTGGCCATGGGAGAGAAGATGCCTCACGCCACAGCAACCTCAACTACCATTTATTTTCTTTCATTTCAATGAATACATGTTCCTAGCTGAATTTGTGCCTAAATTTTTTTATATATACTATGCAGCAAAATTCCTACAGTCTTTACAATAAACAAAACCATAAGCTTTTATAACTGTGTATTGTCTATGCATAACAACATGCAGCAATTTTCATTTAAGTCATGTCCAAGACTAATGGGCACCTTTATATTCATCTGTTCCAGGCAAAAGCATGTTCATTGCCGCCTATAGCTGCGGCTTTCATTCCCAAGGGAACAGAGTTTTTCCTCGCGGTCCCTGTGCAATGGAAGAGCTGCCATTCAGGAAATGACTACACAAAATCCTGTGAAAATTCAAGAGTGAAAACCAGCTCCTTAAACCACAGGCCACAATGTCCTATCTCCCGTGCTGATTCAATGTCAGTGATGCTGAAGTCCTCAACAAGGTCAGAACACCTTTTTCCTGCTTCTTTGCTGAGCTTTTATTGCTGAGCATGGCTTATGTCGCATGGGATACCCCTTTCATCACTCTGTCTCAGCTGTCCTGATTTTGCCACCTCCCAGTTTCTTGGGCACCTACAACCTACTCACTGAGGGGGAAGAGTGGAGAAAAAGTGAAAACCTGGATGTTCAGCAAACACTACTCAGCAATATGGGCTGCTACAAAGAAAATTAACTCCATCCCAGCCAGACTCAGTACAGAAGTAAAAAGAGAAACTACATTAAAAAGAAAAAAAAAAACCAACCAAAAAACAAAACAAACTGTATAGTGTCTAGGGTCATCTTTTTGGTTTTTTGTTCTGAGGTTGTAGAGCATCTCATGTAGCAGGACTCTGACTTCTGTATTGGGTTGTTACAAATAAAAAGTTATTACATTCACACAAATGAGATTTTCATCATGATGTTGACCTCAGAAATCCTCTTTGCCTCACTTGCCATTGAACATCACTTTGTAAAAGAGAATCAGAGGAGGATTCAGAGATACAATGAAACACACTGCTGTGTTTCTTCATGAGGGGGAAGCAGTGTGGGGTGAAAATCAGCAGCAGCCTAGAATATCCATCTGTGCATGCTGGGCAGATAGGAGGTTGTCAGGATTCTTCAGCCATAATAGTTTTACCATTTGTATTTCCAACAGAGATATCAACAGCATGCCTTTGAGCTGACAGGACAAAGGTACAAGAGAAAGCTGCACACGTGAGGGAGCCTACCAGTCACCTTCTCGTCTGCAGGACATAATAAATTTTACTTTATTGTATGAAACCTGGAAAAAAGCTCATCATGTGAAAAGCCATGAATCAACACAAGTGAAGTCTGAAGGGGACTCCAGATCGTTGGGAACAAAAAATGTAAGAAAGACAGTAAAGTAGCACGAAGTTTGTTGCTGTTTAAAAGATATAACAATTTGGGGATTTTTGTCACACAAATTGTGTTATTGTTGTCACACTGTGTGGCACTTCATCCTCCTGCTGTGGTGAGTAACTGAGAGGAAGTAGTTTCAAATGTTGTCTCCATGGCAGGCAACAACTCAGCTAGCTATATGTAGTTTATTTCCAAAGGTAGCACTAGTCTTGGACATGAAGAGCATTTGTCTGCAATTCCTTTGGTGCTGTCTGCCTCACACAGAGAATCTGAATGTGTCATTACCAGTAATGAACATGAGGCCTGTACATTGCTCTCTCATTAATATGCAGGGACACTGCACTGTAACACCCTTCTCTTTGCAGTAAAAACACAAAAATCCATATCTAGAAAAAATATGGGCAAAACTAAAGAGAAGTTGAAATGAGATGAGCCACTACAGGATACATGTAGATCTCAAGAACTTATTACAGTGTAAGCCCATCCTCCTTTTCTCCCTATCTGTCTTGCACTGTTACCTGTGCTCTTCTCATGGCAAGGTTCCCCATGGCCTGGCTGCTCATCTTGAAAACAGCTCTGTCCCTGGATGGGAAAGTGGGGCAAAGTCATAATCACTGAAGTATTTTGTCTTGTAGTAGGCATCTCTTTTAGAATGAAGTTGCTGTAAGTGGTGACAGAAAAATTGGAGACAGTTAAATCAAAAGAGAAAGAGTGCTGAGATAGAGGGGTGACATGGGCAGACTCACAGCTGCCTGCTGACCTAAGACACGTTGGTGGACTCCGTGGTTGGTTGATTCTGTGGTGCGCAGATATGAACTGCAGATAAAGCTAGTCTGTAGGCTGATGTAATTTACAGCGGGTGTTAAAGAATGCAGCATAAAAACAACATAAATCTTTATAATTAAAGGTTCCATGAAATTATGTGTGTTAATTGCAATCAACTGAGCAAATGCAGTTGCTTCTTTCATTCTGCATGTGGTTTGACTGTAAAGCCATACTAGGTCTTATCTAGAGAAACAAAAAGGTGAGGACTTTAGGAATCTTGCTTAGATTTCTTAAGACTTTATTAATTAGTTGGTCATATACATGGAAGGGTAAAGTCAGATAATCTTCCCTTATAAAGGTGAGATGTCAAAGGAGGTTTGTACTCTTGAGACATTTGCATTGTAATGGCCTTGAAATCTGTTCCTTTACCATCTTTCTTGATACAGTACACACTGGAACACCTTTGGAGGCATGCCTGTAAGGAGCTGGCCAGTTTGCTTTGCCTCCATCACTCTGACCCTGTTGGATTACATGTGTGTTTCCTGGGAGTGGGGTCCTCCATTTTCCTTCTTTGTAGCAGCAGGTGTCCCAGGGGAGCTCTTAGCCTCCAGGTATTCCACCACTCCATAGGTCACCATGGACAGCACAAGCACAGACAGTACAATGTAGGTTTTGATGTAGACTTGCAATTTGGTGCTGTAAGCAAAGGCGATGACAAATCCAACTGATTCCCACAGACGGTAATTTGCAAAGGCAGCCTCCTTGTTCTTCTCAAATAAAATGCCATAAAGTGCTGGAAGGAAGGAAGAAAGGAAGGAAAAACATGTCTTGTGAAGATTAAATCTGCAACCACATATTTTCTGCAAAGGGAATAAATAGAACACAATGGGGAAGACATACACTCCCTCATAAATGGCAGAGAAAGGAAAATACAAGCCTTGTCTTAAAAAATTGTTGTGCTTCTGTGAATTGTAACAAGTGAAATAACAAAACAAACATGACAAAATAGAGAACATGGAAGAAAAGGGGAACAAATTGCGAGGAAGGAAGAAAGGATGTGATCTATTGAAGTAAGATGGCAGGACTTCTTTTTTCAAATTATTAGCTACAAAAATCAAGGGTTTTGCACTGGTGAACTAGCAAGTAAGGAGGAAAAGGAGGCCTTGACATTACAGAGTCTCTGTGTATGACTGTTGATTAGCTCATACCAAATCCTCACAAGTTTTCACAACATGGGCCCAGATTAAGTATGCAGGTAAGACATGTCTCTATTAATCAACCAGGTTTTCAAATTTTCAGCTCCTGGATGGGTTAGAAAATAGAATATCCTTGATGCATACAGAACTTCTGGCAGCAACTGGAAAATTTACTTGACATAGAGACTCAGTTCAACTGATCATCCTAATGCAGTTGTGTTCACTGGGAAGCTCCCAATGAGCTCAGTCAGTTGCACACCCACCACTGGGATCCAGGGAGGGATTCCAGCTTCCAGGTCTGACTAGTGAAGCACACAGGGAAGAGGAGAGAGCTTGCTTTTCTCTGGGTGCTGAGCTAGCACCAGTGGTCATAAAGAACAGGACATTTACTCTCACTCAGACATGGTATGCACAGAGGGAAGGAGAAGAATATCATGAACTTTGACTCTTTTTACCCACTTGTCTAACAACACATCTGTTGGAAATTTGTCCATTCAGCCAAAAGGCAAAGAGGAATGCAAAGTTCTCTGAAAATCTGAGTAGACTCAGCTACCCCTTCAGTTTTGTTAAACAGGGGAAGACTTCATCTGTATGAAAAGCTTATGTGTCCTGATGACTGCAAGAGGACATTTACTGAATTGTTTGGGCATGATGGAAAATCTGGACAAGTGTATCACAAGATGTACTTAGTTCATTAAACTGGCTGAGTGGAGTGTAGATATGATAGCCCTTCATAGTTTTGCCTAATAAATGAAAAAGTACAAATTGTTCATTCTAATTTCCTGATATGCCCAGTGTTATCTTCTGGAAAGATATTAGGAAGGTTTCTGATGCCACGGCAGTTCTATGTCTAAAGGTTCTCTGGTTTTCAGCTGGTACACGTTTGCTATTTTGAAGCAAATTGCCTGGATGAGCTTAAGCAGGACCTGCTGGGCTGAGTGAGTGAAGAGGCTGCTAGTTCTGAGATTTTACAGTTCACTTCCATGGAAACTATCCTGGTTTTCTGCCACTGTCTGTTTTCCTACTTGTTGCCCTGGTACTAGTAGGCATGGGTATACAACAGGACTGCTGGAAATTATTTTAGAGTTTGGCTTTATAAACTCTTTAGACTCATATTCTTTCTAAAGACACAAATCAGCCTGGAAAGAACTTGGTTTTACTGTAGTCCACCTGATAGTTCTGTGCTACACAATTGTTATGCCTAGGTACAATTTTTGTCAGTGGTTAATATCAGCATCTGTGCTCAAGTTAGGTAAGAAAGAGCACTACACACTCTGAAATGAAGTAGCTTTCATTGGAAATAAGTCAGAACGTCCACACACTAACACAAACATGTCAGGAAAACTCTATAAGATGAAGTGACTCATCCACCGTGAGCCTACATATCCTCTAGGGGGTACTCGAGTATTAAATATCCACAGGAGCACAAAGCAAACCAAAGAATGCCTTAAGTATGTGGCACAATGCCATTTATGTCTTCACTGGTTAATCTACTGGCACCCAAGCAGCACTCATGAGAGCTTAGCAAAGGAAGGACCACAGACATTGTAAACCAATGTTATTTTGGAGGTCATATCTCACCTCATAGTCTTTGATGCTAGGAATTTCTTATGTGATGTATATCTGCATAAAACTTCTGAAGGGGAGAAGACATGTAGTTCTACATGGGTATGACAAACTGAAGATCCTGTTCTGGGATGCAGCATTGTGAGGTAATGTCACTGCACCTCTCTATTCATCACTTTTATGTCATCACTTGATATTTCACTGTGACAAAGTGAACTTTGTATCATTTTACAAATGAGAGCTGTGAAACAGCTGAGTAAGGTACAGACCAAAAAAAAAAAAAAAAAAAAAAAAAAAAAAAAAAAACCCCAAAAAAAAAAAAAAAAAAAAAAAAAACCCCACTATGCAAGGAAAAAGAACATTTGGGTGTTTTCCAAATGTGAAAAATTTCACACAAATGTGAAATTTTGACAAGTATCTTGCACGAATCTGGCAATGGAGATGACCTGAAACAGTGCTGCAAATAGAGATTAATCCTGTCACATCTTGCAGAGCTCACTCACCATCAAGTAAGCATGAAGCACTGTCCACTGTTTTTGCCTCATCTGGGGGTTTGGAAACTACAGTCACTTCCCAGCCACCTTCTCGAATACTTAAGACCTCTGTACTTACCCCTTTTTTCCCTAATGTGGGCCTCAGGTACATTTTTGTCAGTCATGCGGGGACCTTACTGAGGAAAAATGCTCCTCACCGACATCTCAAATTTATGTAAATCCTAGAAGAGAGGGTACAAAGCCGAGCTCTTTTCAGTGGTGTCCAAGAAAAGTGGGCAAGAGGTGATGAGCATAAGTTGAAATATATGTGCTTTCCTCTGAATATCACAATTTTTTTTTTTATTATAAGGGTGACTGAGCACTGTCACAGGTTGCCCAGAGTGGGTGTGGAGCATCTTTCTCTGAAAAATATCAGAGGGTCTATGGACATGGTCCTGAGTAAGTGGCTGTGCCTGGATGGCCCTGCTTTAGCAAGGGAGTTGAAGTCTGGAGGTCCTTTCCATCCCTAACCCCACTGTGATTATGAAAGAAGGACAGTATCCATGGACAAGGCTTGCTGGATAAGACAGAAGCAGGACAAAGGACAGGCTCTTTATTCCAGTGGAAGACTAAGATAAGCTCTCAAATGTGTTAGGAAGAAACCTGCAGAGCAGTCAGAAAGATTGTGGCTGAAGAAGCGGGAAATGAATGAACAGCTTTGCTTAAGAGGGAGCAAATCCTCACTGATGTTCTCCTTCCATGACCCTAAGTATTATTAAAAGCACTGATTTAAAATTTTTACCTAAGGCACAAGCCTCTGGTAAGGATGTGAGATGATGAGAGGGTGTCCCTTGATGTATGTACGAGCTCTCCTCTAGGGGATATGAGCTGGAGCTGCTGGAGGGGCAGAGAAGGATGCTGGTCCTTGTGTGTAGAGGCAGGGACATGTGCTTGAAAGGAGATCACTATCAGTGACAGGCAATGGACTGCCATGTTTTTCATCTGGCTCTCCAAGAGGAACATGACACTTTATCTAATGGGTGAAATCTTCTAAGGCCTTGAAATAACCAAAGGGATCAGAGGAAGGAAGGCCAAGACACACAACCTGATGTGTGCCCAGAGGAGCACTTTCCCCTGAAGTGATTTTGTAATGATGTGATATAACTCCAGCTTAACTTTTTGGCAAAGAATTCCATACTTTGACTATGCATTGTGTGAGAAATATTGTTCATTTTTATTTCCATAAAGACTTCTGCCTGATAAGGTTATCTGGTGCCACTAGTCCTGTTATTAGGAGATACACTGAATTTCAAGTCACCTTCTCCAGAAAATTAATTACCTTACTGACTGCTTTCCTCTTGTCCAGGCTAAATCTTTCTAGCTTTTTAGTCTTCCTTCAAGGAGAAGTGCCCCATGACCTTGCTCCTTTTTATTGCCTACTTATGCACTATCACATGGATTATGAGTTTTGAAATGGAGTAAATCAGAGCTGTATGAAGTTACTTGGCTGCATGATATTGCTTTCTGTGGTTTTCTCCTACATTTTTTTCCAATATCTCCTAACAGACAATTTTCTTCTTTTGTTGCTGAGCTTTGAATTAATTTTTGTCCAGAGTGTTCTCTTTTATTGCAAAAGACAGACTAAATGTATAATTCTTCTTAGTTTCTAAATTACTTTGAAATACTTATACTCCTCCAGAATATTTATTCTGAAAACCCATTACTGTCTTCTGCAGTATTCTTCTCTCTTCATGCTGGAAAAATTGGTTCAATGAGTATTTTGCATTCTTACTCCCAACTTGTTCTATTTCTTCTGCTTCCCAATGAGTTAACATATTTTTGGTGCTGTCTTAAAGCCATTATCATTGTTATGCAGCATTGTTTCATAGATTCAAAGATGCAGACTCTTATATCCGAGAGAATACATTTCATTGTCACTGGGACTTACCATTAGTTTGTGTTTGCCAAACAGCATCAGATATGCCCCAAAGACCAGGGATTACAAAAAACACAGCAAGCTGCTTGGGATCAGGTTTCCAGAGCAGTACTGTTATTATACAGCTTGTGTTCAGAACTGCAGCTGTTGATTTAGAAGGCAATAAAAAAGAGAAATATAGATGCAATTATAATCAGGACAGATTGTGGTAGATAACACTTTTTTATTCTACCCCCAACGAAAACACAAGGCAATCTTAAAATCTCTGGTTCATCGAGCTTTGCTCTGGCTGAGTTGATATCACATGAAATACAAGACAATGCAGGCCTTTCACAGTGTCTGATTCATAATTCTGAGCAGTGTCCAGAGCTGAGAAATCCTCAGTGCTGATATAGCTGTAGCCCAAAGGACATAAACCACTGAGTAGGAGAAGTAGCTTCTGAAAGGCTTGCAGTCACAATGTGAGGCATGTGGGAAGGGGGAGCAAACACACTTCTGCTCTCCTTGTCTTAAATGAAGTTTTCATTTACCGCCAGAGGGGACAATTAGGGATTTCTAGAGGGTGGCTTTGGGTCTTTCTTTTGAAAAGTGGTTTGTAAATGAGTCACAGATTTTTCCCCCCACAGGTGCACATTCAGAGGCTGAGTAAAATGACCGCTAAACAGAATTGAGAGGTTCAGAGGTCTTCCATTTCTAGCACTACAGTTCTGTGGGAGATTTAATTGTTTATTGCCACTAGGAGGTGTTTTTGGTTTTTTTGATTTTTGGAGTTTTTTTTATATCTGAGTTTTATAGATTGAGACACACACCTAGAACAGACAGAAGAATTTTTGAGCTAGTGACTATAACAGAAAGTGCTTTACATTTCTTCTTCCTTGTCCAGGCTTAAAATTTCCTGTGGACAAAATGCCTAGAATGTCTTGATGCATATTGATCTATTCAGTGATATTTCTAATAATACAAATTATTGCATAGTGGAAATAAGATATTAGTCCACTTCAGTATGCATAATGCATAAATAGGTATAAAAGAAATATTTCTTGGTATTTTTTTATGCCTCCATTACTCATTGCAACAATGTTCTCTGGAGAAGGAGATGTTCTTAAATATGCAAATCATTTCTCGAGGCAACATGAAAATTACTGTCCCATACACAAATCCCTAAATTATTCTGGCTTGATACATTACTTTCTTCTACTTTTCTCCCTATAGAACAAATAGTAAAAAGGACAGCAGGCCAACCTTTAAAAAGCTTCCTGAATTTTCACTCAAATTTCCAAGTTTGTAATTTCCTGAGATTCAGGTCAACAGTAACTTTCTTTCACTCCATAAGGGTGAGGAGGTTTCAGCCCAGTGGAGAAATCCTACTTACGATAGTGCAAGTCTCAACAGCTGCATTGTAAGATCATTTGTCATTGGCTGCATCAAAGCTATAAAGGGCACTTTCTGCATAGATAGTGCCCCCAAAAGCAGGTTGAACTTACATCACCAGCAAAGTGATGTAAGGCAAAGACAGCAATACAGTGCTTAACTGTGAGCTGAGCTGCCTCTCTTCTCATGAATGAAGTTTGTGAAGTCTGCCTCTAGATTGACTTTGGTTTTAACTGATAGCTGACAGCAAGCTATCCCTTTGTACATGCAAAGGAGGGAGTAGTGGATGTGATTACATGTGGTGATCAATCATTCAAGAAATGTTTACTTACCTAATGAAAATAGAAGTTTTCTACCTGTGAACTGGGAGATCTTTCCGAAGAGCAGAGAGCAGAGGGAATTTATACCTGCAAAGCAGATCATCATATAGCCAACATAGTGTATCCCCAGGGCACATGTCATAAAACTCTGGAAGAAAAGGGATTGTGGTGTCACATTTTCTTTGATAAAATAAACAGCTAAAGTTCAGGGATCTTAACCTGAGTGTTTGGTAAATAGCCAGCATGGATGAGATAAAAAGAGCACAGCTAGAGAGTTTGCTGACAAGTCTGTGGTGCATTGACATAGCTGGCCTTCAGGAGCAACTTTGCTACCCCAGCTCCCTATCAGACTGATGCCATGCAAACAAGGTAATAACAAGCAGAACAAATCTAAGCACTGCTTGCTGTACAAACAAAACTCCTGGAAGTAGCATTAAGAATTTTCTGCCCTTCCCATTATAGCCCAAGAGAAGAAAATTGACAATTGACACTATGGTCATGACAGAGCAGCTCCCAAAAAATAAAAGGACCAGTGCAGGTTGCCATGGAGTGCTCCTTTCAATCTGTTCCAACACAGCAATAAGTGCACCATTCCATCTGATTTATATGCAAGGTGTGAAACCTTAAGCATGAAAGAAAAAGCTCAGGAAGGTTGCCCTCTTTCCTTGGAGGCTTTCTCAACAAAAGCTAGGAGAACACACCTGCTGCATGTCTAGGTTTGTCAAGAAACTGGAGGAGCAGAGATAGTTTTAATCACTTCAATCTCTGGACCTGTTGCAGTAGTGACTGGTGAGGGCTTTCAGCCAGCCATGTTGAGGACTTGCCCTTTTACTGTAAAGGTTGTCAAAATAAAATATGTGGAATGTGCGCTGACTTGCATTTATACAAGCTCTAGGGAAACCAGAAGAGGAAGGAAGACATGAAAGCTTTGCTGGCTTCTGGCTTTTCTCCCAGTTTGTTATTTACAACAAGGTGAAGAGTTTGAACCTGTAGCTCTCTGCTGTGGCCTTCACTGGTGAGTTAAGCTCTCTGCTGCATTATTTTTGAGGTTGTTCCAAGGGACATATTTACTGCTGTTTGAAGATGTCACTCAGAGGTCATTCATGTAGAAGTAAGCAGTAATTTTGCAATCCACAAATCATCATTAAAAACATCTTCATTGGTCAGATGTAATAGCAAGACGCAACAGCACATAAAAATCAGAAAGAAATATATTTTCATTTACATCCATACCTTTGAGTAGTCACCAGTAAGAAATGCCTGCTCAAACCCACTGTACATTGTCAGAGGGATGAGAAGACACTGTCTTTTATCTTTAAGATGCCAGAAAGTTGCTAAGAATGTAGACCAAAAGGATGATTTTTCTTTCTCAGTCTCTGCTTGGTTAGATTTGATCTGGTCCAGAAATATAATAACCAGCAACACAGCTAGCACACCACTAGCTGCAAAACAAAACAAAACAAAACAAAAAGTTCATGAAAAACTGAGGAATGCTGAAAGAATGATGGGAAGTCGCTTGCTGCTGTTACTGTTCTGACTGGTTACCAGCCCTCTGTGGGATATTTTGGCAGCAGCCTCAGATTCCGCTTCAGTGTAAAGGCCATTTCTGTATAAACAAGAAGGCCTGATCTACATGCACATCTTCTGCATACAGCTGTGCACTTGCAAATCCCCTCAGCTTAGCTGTGGCTGGCCTGTTGTGACAGCTGCCGGGCCAGCTGCACAGCCACAGAGGGTGATGGCTCACCCTTCCTGGGCAGTCCAGGGGCACGGGGATGGGAGATGGCCAGAAACAGCTCCCTCAGGAGCTATGAGAAGGCTTTAAATCAACAAGAGAGAGGAGTATTCACTTCCAGTGCCAAGGTTTTCATGGCTAGCGGGGATCTTCTTTCAAATACATGGAAAGAAAAATAAATGCTGTCTTGAAACCCAGTATATGTTGTGCCTTTTTTTTTTTTTTTTTGGCTCAGAACCATGCTTTGAGTATGCAATATAGGCTGTTTTGAAGATGATAGTGAGCAGCTCTAGCTAACTTGAAAAGATGGAAGTTATAGCTTTAAACCCATAATTTCCGAGCAGAAGCAGCATATAAAAGAATATATAACATAGATAATCAGAAAATGATCATTCATGTATAGTTGCTTGTGTAGTGAATCAGAACAATTTTTTTCAAGTTATCAAGAAGGTAACCACGCCTCATAATATACATGAGACAACCATAGATTCGCAATTGATTGCTTCATTACAGATGCAGGGCATGGTAATGTTTCCTCACTTATGCTGACTAGAATTCCATCCATGGAAAGAACTACAGTTCAGAGTAAGATGAGAACTGGACATCTCTTTCCATCCACTTTGCTTATTTAATGTACTCCTGTGTTATGTTTATGGATATTGTCTCTACTGTGAATTTTTAATATCCAAATACATCAGCAGACTTACAACAAATTGTCTCATTTTTTTTATTGCTTATTATTTTTCATCCATGTCTCCTAGAATTTCTCCAGTGTCCTGGTTCTCCACTGGCTGAGCTGTAAGTCCTTCATTATTCAAGTTATTATTGCATCTTCCAGAGTGTTTATTAGTACTTTTGGACTAATTGCTGGACATAAATGGATGAGAGCAGGACATCCACGTTTTCAGAAAAAATATGTGTAACAAATATGTTAAATTAATAAAAAGCAATTATAGGAGATAACGGCATGGCTTAATAGCAGTTGGTATGGCCATAAATTCACAGTCCTTGAGAAAATGAAACAGCAGAAGAGTTATCCATTATTGTCTCTCCCCAAGCTGGGCAAAACAAGTATTCAGCCACCAAATAGAGGACACATTTTAAAAATGTCTGTGAATGAATTATTCATCCAGTTACTTTCCCTTGAGGTAAGAAAAGACATCTCTTTTATTAAAAGCTTAAAAGAAAAACAAAACCCCACTGACGCAGGGTCAGGAGGAAGCAGGGTTACATTCACTTTGCATGCACAAAGCCTAAGGAAGTCCTGTATATATTAGTCATGAGATTTAAATTTAAACTTTACAGACAAACATGCCTTTAGCAGAAAGTCATCAGCTCCAGTACATTCTGGGAGGAGAGCGGGGACGTATTTTTTACACTTTCCCACCAAATAGGTGGAGGACGGGGACAGAGGAAGAGTTTTCTGCAATGCCCTTGTGCACTGAGACCTGGCCTTGCCCGGATCACATACACTCTGCTGGAGTGTATAGCAAATTCTATGCTTCTGTCTCAGCACAGAGACAAAATCTATGTTCAGAGACTGCGAAAATATTTTGACAGAGCTAAGGTGCACATTGCCTTACCAGATATGTTCCTTTATCCAGAGAATAACTTCTTTTGAGTGGGATACTTCTTGGAACTTTCCTCACTCAGTTAATCCTCGCACATCTATTTTTCCTTTTAATGGCATCAGCTTCCCTGTTTTTAATTCTTTTCTATCCTTGTGCAAGGAAGGTCTATAGCAGCTGTAGTTACTAAATGGGAGATATGCCAATTTGCCTGGATGAATTTGGGTTACCACATTGGGCTTCAGCTTTATTCCAGGTGAAAAATGTAAAGAATATCTTTCTCCTTTAGATAAAAATGATGAAGCTCTGGCAAAAATCATTCAAATTATTTAGGAAGGAGTTGTTTATAGCTCTCACATATCTCATTTTCCTTTAGCAAGTTTGATTGAAGGAGAAAGTCAGAAACTTAATCTGCAAACCATGCTAGATTCCATTAGTACTAGGCTCTCCATCAGTGATATTGATTAAAGATTGTGTGGATTACTCACCAGTATAGACCCCTACCAGTGTGTAGATTAAGGAGTTGGAGGGTCTTTCTGACCCAGTGCTGTTAGTGGTATCAGTCAGGCAGTCATATGCTCCACAGCATTCCAGGTCTTCTTCTGAGATCTCCCCTAATTACGAACCAAAAGAAAGGCAGGTCAGTGAAGAGATCAGGTAAGTCTACACTATGTGCAAGGATATGAGGATGTAGGAATCTAGTGCTTAGTGATTGGTCCTGGTTTCAAGTCTGTCCTGATTAGAGATATTTAACTTCAGAATCCCAGTTTAACACACAAAGATTTAGTTTAAGAGAAACAAAAGAGAGACTGAACACTGAATTAATGGTTACATGAAGACAGGGATGGAAATTAGAGGCTGAAAACTGAATCCAAGTTCAATTTGCAGTATTCAAAGTTTAAGTATATATTTTTACCTCTTAATCATAATACCTCATGAGATAGGTCTCCAAGTTTACACCAGCAAGGGACTCATGGACTTCAGTTCTTACAGCCACCCTGCATTTTCCCTCTCCAGATAATTTCTGTATATGTTAAAGGAACAGAAACCACCTCAAAACATCTTTTTTTTTTTTTTTTTTTTAATAAATTCAAATTATGATTACTCAGTATTGCAGTCTTCTAAGTAGCTTGCTTTTCCTGACTTTCTTATTTTACTACTGCTTTTATAACTTTATGAGAGCATGCTTGAAACTAACAGTTCAGCAGGGTTTGGAGTAAGACCTTTGCTTTGTGCAGTCCTATCATTTTTTTGCAGGTCAAAGCCACAAACACACATGTGCTCACACACACTGTCACCAGCACACTGTGCCCACTTCCTCCAGTACCCTCTTCATAAAGAGCAAAGGCTAACCCAAAGTTTGACCCTGAATAAACTGTCTACAGGAGGAGGATGATCCAAACCCCACACAATAATTTTAGTGCTTTGACTGCAGAATTTGTCTCTGGTCCAAGCACAATAAAGGGCAGTACATCTGTACCTTGGCTGATTCCTTAAGTAAGAGCTGATCCATAATTTTTCAATTAAGCTTATTGTGTAACTACTTTTAGTGTGTTTTTCCTCATTGCTTCCCATTAAAGATGTGATGTGAATCAGCTGTCTAACCAGCTTCATAAACAACTTTAGGTTCAACATAAGATAAAATGTAATAACGTAAAGAAAATAATTTCCTTATTATAGTCACTACTACTGCAGACTCTCAGCAAAATTGCTATTTGCAAAAGCTGAGTCACATGAATGAAGTGTGAAAGTGTGTAAAACAAGTTTTTTATCTGTTCCTGGATCATCTGAAGATGAAGCTGCGCATGCAATTAGTCATATGCAAGCTGCAAGGCCAGGTTTGCAGTGCTTCTCTTGAATTACAGCTGTAATATTGTTGAGTGAGGAAGGATGACTCTTGTAATTTACACTGATTACTGTCTTCAGTTTGTGGTATTACCATATGGTGTAACTTTGCCTTGCTGCGTCTGGATGCAGTGATGCAGGCAATATGTCTAGAGTAGGTACATGTCTGAATTTTATGCATTTTGATTCTCCAGATACATTCTGTATCTTTCCTACTGCTCAGCGAAATGATATATTTTAAGTACATGAAAATATGAATGGATGCCTTTGCACAAGCCTCAGAAGAAAAAAAAAGAATTGCGTGACTGGAGATTCTTACACTCTCGCCCCAGCAAAGAAGTTCCCTCTAGATTAAAGCTGTGTCTCACTGAGAAGGCACAGTAGAGAAACTTATGTTATAACTGCTCATCACTGTTGTGAAGATGTGCTTTGAGAGCTGTTCACATGAAGGCAGCATTTTCTGAAATTCTGTGTAATAGATAAAAAAATAAGTGTCTTTAAAATTTGGAGGAACATCCTCAAAAGTAAAAGTAGGAAGGGATTTAAAAGACCAAAAAAACAGTGTTTTATTTCTCTTGTTAAAATTATGGGTGCTGTGAGGCAGAGGAGAGTCAAATGGTTGCAGTCTGTACAGACCCCACAGCTGCACCACTGCCTCTACCCTGCAAGTGAAATCAGAACAGACAGTTCCTCCTGAGATATCATGTGGCTTTGGGATCAGGTCAGCAGGGCTCCACTGCACTTGAAAAGTCTGCTAGCATTCTGCTTTAATGGTGCTTCACCTACAGTTACTTAGGTTTAAAGGAAGGATGATTCTATAGAAGTATCACACCTTGTGACAACTACTTTGTCATAAATCCAAAGATACAAAGATGAAAACCTGATGCCAGCTTCCTGACATTTAGCTTTAATCTAGTAGCTATTTGAGAGCTCTTCAGAGGACATACTGCTTAACTGAGACAAGAAAGAGGTAACTTCTTGCTACTCACAGTAGCAGTGTATATGGAAAGTTCTCTCCATGTCTGGAGAACAATCCTGTTTTGATTTTGACAGGATGTGGGATATGCAGGAGACTGCAATGATAAGACACCACAGCATTTTGAATCTCTAAGGTGGCATCCAAATATTAATTTATTTCCATAACTACCCTTTTAAAACTGACACCAACTATACGCATGGGAAATGAGGGCACCGCTGCTCCGTGATTTCTTCAAGCTACATTGGCATCTGCTGTCTGAGCCTGAAATACAGCAGAGCAGCCCTGGCACACAGGCTCCTGCCAACAGCTACGGCTATTTCTTCTTGACAGCTCTGTAGAGCACTCATTTTCAGCAAGCCCAAAGAAAAAAATTCAAAATTTTGAATGCATAACAGCAAACTAACCCAATACTACAAGCTTTGCAAAAAGGTTGGTTCAGTATTTTGTCTATTGTTTTAAACCACTTTTAATAGAAGTCAGATGTGAAGGACTGTCACTGCCTGCAGCCAATCTATGCTTTGCAATACAGGAGTAGAATTCAAACCGAATTCAGTAGAGTTCTATTTTTTAGCTATTTATCTGAACTCTCTTTATGGCTGATTTTTGATAGAAAATAGACACTTTCAAAGAGAAATTTATCTCATCTATTTCAGACATCTATCCTCAGATGGGCTAACTCTCATCTGAAGTGCCTGTTTCCACTGACTATGAAAGCTCAGCTGCAGAAATCTACCCTTATCTATCTAGAACTAGTTGATGTTTATAGAAAGAAGTGCCAAAATTTAAAATACATTTTACCTTGGTTGGAAGATTGGCTAAGTATCAAGGATGAGATAAGATTTCCCCAGATGCCGGAAGTCTGAAACACCAGAAAGAAGATCCCAAAGTATTGGCTGATAATGTCTTTAGCATTTTTTCCTGCTTTCTCAGCATACAAAGTGCCAGCAATAGTGAGGTAAGTGCATTTGGCAGACCAGAGTGGTGCTCCTCCTAAGCCCAGGATCATAGAGGTAGGGATAAGTGTGTACCTGCCAAAGAACACTTTAGTTAACATAGTTGCTACCATTAGCGTAATAATCATTTGCCCAAAGATCCAGCAGAAGAAAGAACTTTGCCCTTACTTATTTTGTTTGAACACAACAGAGAGGGTTAAAGTATTTAAATCCTACCAGCTAGCATAGAAGTTCCCTAAGGAGTAGGTGACATAGCAGCACATAGAGACTGCAATGGTCCACTTGCAGCCCAGCTTCTTGATGATGATTGGAGGCAGGAACATGGAGGATAAGGTGAGCGCAGCATACAGAACACTTAGGGAAGCAACACCCAGGCCTTCTTCAGCATTGAGACTGCTCTGCAGGGACAAAAACAGCGATTAGATTTTATCACAGGTACATATTATTGTGGTGTACAGGGAGTGGCTTCAGGCAGAAATAAAGAGACACAGCATCTGGGATTGGGTATTATTGTCTCATTTCCCCAAAAGAGCCTGATTATGGACTTGGAAATTTCTTCAAAATTATAGACCATTTATGAAAACGTTATACAAAACCAGTGAGGATTGCCCAGATTTTAAGCTTTGGTAAGTCATTCCTTAGATTATTTCATGTTATTTGTTTGAGTTTCTCTTTGAAAGCAGGTTGAATGAAAGATAACCTCTTTTCTTGGCCTTCATTTGTCATCTCAGGCAGGAGTATTCTCAGATCTGCATTGCAAGGGCTAGCATAGCAATAGTGGGAGATCTTTGCTTTAAACTACAGGTCTGATAATTTCTAAGATTTTGAGAGGCCAAGGTCTACATATCTTAATAGGTTTGCAGCAGCCCTTGGTAGTTGGAAGTAATTGATTCACTCACATTTTCACAAAGAAGGAATAACATTTTACTGATCTAACCATGTTTTATAGATTTATGCTCAAACTAGTTCTCTTGTCTTGATGCTCTGAAAGTTGAAATGAGAAGATCAATTTGGGAGACCTGGGCAAGCTTGAAAAAATGGGTCCATGCAAACCTAATGAGGTTCAACAAGTCCAAATTCAAGGGTCAGGGCAATTCCAGACATGAGTACAGACTGGGAGAAGAACTCATTGAGAGTAGCCCTGCAGGGGAGGATTTGAGAATTCTGTGCAGGAGAACCTGGACAAGAGCAACAGTGTGTGTTCACAGCCCAGAAGACCAGCTGCATCCTGGGCTGCACCAAAATAAGTGTGACCAGCAGGGCAAGGGAAGTGATTCTCCCCCTCTACTCTGCTCTGGTGAGTCCCCATCTGAAGCACTGCATCTAGTCCTGGGGTCCCTGGCACAGGAAGGACATGCACCTGTTGGAGAGGAGAGCCATGAAGATGATCAGAGGGATGGACCACCTCTCCTAGACAGGATGCGAGGGCTGGGATTGTTCAGCCAGGAGAAGAGAAGACTGCAGGAAGACCTCATTGCAGTCTTACAGTACTCAAAGGGGACATTAAAAAGTGGAGATGTGACTTTTCACGAGGGCAGATAGTCATAAGCCAATGGCAATAGTTTTAAACAAAAAGAGAGATTTAGGGTAGATACTAGAAAGAAAATCTTTACTGTGAGGGTGGTGAGGCATTGGAAGAGGCTGCCCAGAGAATCTGTGGATACTCATTCTGGGAGATGTTCATGCCCAGACTGAATGGAGCTTTGAGCAACCTGGTTTAGTGGAAGATGCACTTGCCCATGGTGGAGGGTTGTAATACAATGATCTTTAAGGTCCTTTCCAACCAAACCATTCTGCAATTCTATGCTGCTTAGCAAGGTTTCCCTGATTGTTTTGATTAATAGGTGATACTTCAGTATGATTTTGGAAGGGGGACTGGATGCTGAGGGCATGGCACTGGAGAGCATTGTAGGGGAATGAAGCTGCTGGTGGCTTCATGGAACATTTTCCAAGCCTGCAGTGGCTGTGCAGTCTGGCCATGCAGGACCATGGTGGCAGTCATGCAGCACACTTGGAGACAGCCAGGACCAGGACAGTGAGGTGAGGACAGTCTCTGTTAGAGCAGTGGAAAGGCGTTTGAGAATTGGAATGGTTGTTTTGTAAACAGGCAAAGAGGCTTCCTGATCTCAGAGGTCTTATTTTTGAAACATCACATGCCTGGTTTTGCCAGCTACAACTTCCAAAAATTAAAAGTCAGGCTTCCACAATCATATGATTTTTACTGTCTAGGTTTTTTTGGTTTTGTTGGGGTTTTGTATTTTTGTTATTGGTTTTGGGTTTTTGTTTGTTTGGGTTTTTTTTTGTTTGTTTGTTATGTTGGGGGTTTTTGTTGTTTGTTGTTGTTGTTATTGGGGGGGGGGGGGCTGTGCGGGGAACTATTGAAATTAATTATGAAATTTTTTAATATTCCAGTACTTAGAGGTTCACAGGTTCACAGAATATTCTCAGTTGGAAGGGACCCACAGGATCATCAATTATCACTCTTAAGTAAATGGTCAGTGTATGGGCATTGAAGCCACAACTTTGGTGTTATCAACACCAAGCTCTAACCAGCTGTTTCAGATGGTGGGGTGGGACTGATTTGCAGCTTCTAGGGTTTATTCTCCCCTGCCTCATTAGTCTCCCCTACCCAAAATATCTCCATCCAGTTTTGGGACTGTTTTTGCAGAATGGCTCTGAGTTCAGAATCTGACAATGCCAGCAAAGAAAATCTGTTCAAGGAGAGAAGAGAGATGTACAGAACAAGGACGGGCCTCTTCCTGAAAAGAGGTCAAGCTCATTATTATTGCAAACAAGTTCATCATGTTATGTATCAAGTTCCACCTTTAAGGCATACGGATTCCCACTCCAGTTGGAAAATTCAATACATACGTTAATATCCTGCCTAAAGTTGCTTGTCAATGTCTTCTATTCATTTATCAGCCATTAGACCAGCAGAGCCTTTTAGGCTGGCAAATTTCTCCTTGTGTTTATCTACTCAGAAGAATTCGTAGTCAGCAACAGAAACCCTCAGTCTTTTATTTTAGATGAGCAAGTGAGCTCTAATGGTAATCTGAGTATTCAAGTCATTCTAGAAACCCATCTCTGCTACTATGTTTTAGGATGTTAATGCCAGTAAAGCCACAACTGCCTTATTAAAAAATGATATTTTTTTACTATTATGTTATATCATGAGCCTAGAAATTACTATATTATTTTACACTTAAATTATTTAATGGTTTGGTCATAATTTTTAATTATTTTACAATGCTGTACAATAATAATTATTATAAAATCTCAGCAATTTAGAAATATTCAAAACAAATCCTTTCCAGAAACTGAATTGTTTCCCATTTGACAATATCTTCTTTTGAGAAAAGTCATCTCAGGTTAATTTTGTTTTCTGTTTCCATTGAAACAAATTTTGTGGATCTAGAGTAGTAGCGTGACATAAGTATGTGAGCTATTTGAGAAATACTAGAATAAATAATATTTAGTAAATATTAACCTGCAGCAAGGTAATGTCCTAACCCACCTCATAAAAAATACTGTGCATGCCTTCCTCACAGACACCATGGAAAGACTGATGTGTTTCACACTACCAGTTAGCCTGATGCCCTTCCAGACCAGCTGTCCTGATAGCCAATGGGAGATTCCCCTCTTACCTGTAGACTCTGGAGTCCTGAGTAAGCAGTAAAGAGAAATAAAAATCCAAAAGAAATGACCAAAACATTCTTAAGATTCCTTTCCATGTTGATTCACAGAAGACAAAAGGTCTGCCAGTGGACAAAGCTGATCCAGTTATTCCAGGGGATGATTTGAGTTGGAGAAAAACAGCTTATGCCTTGGAAAAGGTCACTTTTTTCTGTGTTTGTAGAGAAGAGAGTTGCTAATTATTTGAAGACTGACCAGTGAACTTTACTTTTAAGTAGTACTGAAAACTTCTTATGGAGTTGTTACTCATTCACTTGTTTTTACTCAGGCAATAGCCAGCAGTCCCAAGGGCACCTATCATGTTTTTTTACAGAGGTATATGAGTCTCTTGCAACACTTGCATCTATTTGAGTACTGAAGTAATATATTATATGGCTCTCCACTATGATCAGCACAGAAGAAAAAAATTGCAAGCTGTGAAATCACTTTCTGTCATAAAGATACACAAGTCCATAAGGGACAAAGATTAAATGCTGTACTCAAATCTATATCAAGCCTCTTGCTTAACTATGATTACAAAAGCATGCTAGGAAATGAGATTGTGCTACAGCTCTGTCTGCATACACCACTCCATAACTGGGCAGCACAGAGTCCCAAAGCTGCTGGCTGTTTGGCAAGTGTGACAGCCTTTATTCATAGGGAACCTTGGGGCTTTGGTCCCTCAAGTACACTGAGTCATACTTATGAAAATGATTTTCCCCCATCTTTCTCATCAATGCAGAAGCCAAAAAAAAAAAAAAAAGAAAGGTGGATTGAGTAGATAACTGAAAAAGCAAGTTCCCCTCCCCTTCTCTGGCCCTAAGACTGGTAGGGTGAATGGACCCTTTCCGCATCTGTGGCAGAGGAGGGATTTGAACTTGGGAGCAAAGTGGAATCCAAAAACGTCCATGCTATTATGTAAACAGGGTGTCCACAGTGTCCATTGAGAATGCACAGCTAAGACTTGGTTTAAATCCCACTAGATGGCACAACTTTGCTTCCCACAGGGACATTCACGGGTAAGGGGAGGGAGCTTTAATGCATAAATTCATTTAAAATATTTAAGAGGTCACAGTTTCTGCTTTGGAGAACATTGTAGTATGTGCCTTTTCATTTTCTTCTTTTGCCTTATAATCTTTGTGAATGAAATAATGCAGAAAAGAAAAATCTTTTAATTCTCTATTGTTACTGGAACTTCTATGTTGTAAGTCTAGATAATGGCTTTTTATTTTACAGGCTACTATGCTCAGCATGCAAACTCCTTGAATGAGATCACAATGTTGCTCTTGTTTGGCAGTGTTTGTAAGCCTTTACAAGGAGCTTAGACCAAACTGGTGGTACTTTTCCCATCTTTTCAGGTTTATGGATCTTTGCAATTTTCACGTGACAATATTTCAGAAGAAATTTACACCTGGTGATAACATGCTTGTTTCTGGTTTGGACCCCTTAGAAAAGGTCTGCAAAATTCTAGGAATTTGCAGTCACAGGTCTAAAACAACTGAAAAAAATTATTGAGAATATGTAAGAATAATGCCTATCCTAAACAAAAGCACAATTATCACTCACTCCAGCACAGGCAAGAACCTGCAAAGAATAGTGCAAAGAGCACTATTTATTTTAGTTCTCTTTCTTGACATTATCAGTAATAACAAGAAAGCTTTAAAAAATCATCATCAACTGGACACTATTTTTAAAATGCAGTGTTGGACAGGTTATCTGATCAGCACTTCTGCTCTGAAGGAATTCCTGACTCCTAATTCATCACATCTTCTTAGCAGCATAATATTAGAGAGCATGTAGGGGATAGTGGTAATTTGTGCGTGTAGGGCTTTTTTCCTCTTCTTTCTATTGATCAAAGGCATTCAGCCTGTTTTACATCCCTTGTCCAGAGCTGTGGGTTATCCAACTGATTGGTCCCAAGCCCCTCCTTAGGAATGTGCAGAGTCTTTACCAACGGGATCTGATAAGGCCAAGAATCTTTTCCTTTGGTACCAGGTAGCTAAACCTCCAGCAGGCCTGCTGTGTATCACCCTTGACACTTCTTTCATTCTTTCTGCCAGTCCGAGATTAAGTGAGTCTCAGGACCTGTGTGCTGTATTTGGGGATTAATTTTCACACAGAAGACTGCAGCCACCAAATGAAAACTACTTGCAGAGCACAATCATAAATATGGGAGATGGAAGAGGCTGGTTAAATTCATTACTCCCTTCCACAGCTGATAACATTTGTTTTCACCTGTTTATTTTCTCAGGGTAAATGAGGGCAGTCTTTGCTCAAAAGATTATAGCACCAGAGGCTAATCTTTGGATGCTTTTGTGCTTCATAATTTCCCTATTTACTCTAGTCAAATTTATTGT
Source organism: Pyrgilauda ruficollis (assembly GCF_017590135.1). Taxonomy (NCBI): domain Eukaryota; kingdom Metazoa; phylum Chordata; class Aves; order Passeriformes; family Passeridae; genus Pyrgilauda; species Pyrgilauda ruficollis. The sequence continues at coordinate 57,671 of NW_024513099.1, read as the reverse complement.
TTAGGCAGTAATTTTAACAATAACAGAAGAAAGCCCCACAACACCCAGGATACTCATCATAGGATTTTCTGTCTTAGGAGGCTTTCAATTGGTTATTTCCTTGGTGGTACACAGTATCCCTTGAATATATCTGTAGAAAGGATGACTGTCAACACAGCACCTCCTCTCTTGCTGTGAAAGCCTGGCCATGTTACTTCCTTATTCTCCTCCTCCTTCACCTGTCTTTGTGCCCTGCTCATTTTGGATTTGGAGCAGGAGTGACTAAATGTGACATGTCCTGCAAAGCCCAGTCATTTCGGACAAGGGCATTGGAAAATACTACCTGTTACATGTTGAGAGAAGATCACAATCTGAAAGTGAGGTAACAGTGAACTGAACAAGCAAGAAAATCTGTTTTCTTCTAGGAGGGGGGTTGTAATGGAGTTGCCAGTCACTGAGCACATTTTGCCCACAAAGTTGGAGCAAAATAATTTTTGTAGTGTCAAAGGCTCAAGAATTGTAAGTGGCTCCATTTTGTCTATCAAGGTTTGAACATCTCAACCTTCTTTGGTATTTCATGTCTCATTTCCAAATGTCCTGTATTTCCCATCTCCTCTTTCAAATACTTCTCTCACACCAGGCAAAGCATCCACAGATGCCCTTTCATGTGTTCTTCCAGGATTCCCTCTGCATAAATAGCTGTATAGACATGTGTATGCCACTTCTGTCTGAACCCTATCTGCTGATGTCCTCTGTCTTTCTCCAAAGGAACCAAACTGTCTACCTCAATCTTCCTTTATGCCCTTGATGTATGCCATCCTTCCTTCATTCCTGCTTTGCTGTTCCCTAGCCATCTCCCTGCCTCTGTCTCTCTGCTTCTCCCTTCTTACCTCATCTGAGTGCCAGCAGACTTTTTGATTCTTAAGGGAGTGGCTTGAAAACTGCAGGTGGTGCTCTTGTTGCACAGGTTATTACACTACTCTTCGCCTCACTGGCTGTAAGGTGTCTCTCTCTCCTTTTTTAACACCACACTTAATTTTTCACAAGGTCCATTTCTTCCAGTTTTACTCCCTATTACTTAGGGAAGAGGAGAACAGACGCTTTATCTTCTGGGTTGGGAGACAGGTCATGATAGAAAGAGAAATAGATCCTAGAGGGTACAGCCTTGAATGAAATGGACTTTTTTTCCTTAGAGTCACGTAGGAGACTTTCCCTATGCATGACACTTGTCTGCTCTGCTGAATGCAGCTCTCCAAATAACCAATACTGTCTTTATAATAAAGACAGAACTCAGTTTAGGATAGAATAATGTGATGCCAATCCAGACTCACTCATAAATGTTGATGACGTGGAGAAACAGTTCCTTTAATTGCTGGACTTCTTATAGCTGTTACTCACCTCCTGAGATTTGCACCACTTTTGGCTGGAGTTTCCAATGCATGAACCTGTGTATGAGAGCATTCACAGACACTAATTCTTGCCTAGGGAGAAGTTCAAATGTTTTGAAGGTAAGACACTGCCCTGTAGAGCAGCCAGCCTCTCCACAGAGCACAGCCAAAGAGGTCAGACTCTCCGGGCTGACAGCTGCCTGTTAACAGGCCCCTGCTTCTCCACCAGAGTGGTCTTCCATTCATTCTCTTATAATAAAATGCTTTTATCTGGTTCAAACTCAGCCCAGTGACATTCTACTTCCTCAAAACTGTTGCCTGAGCATTGATGTAGTACTTGGGCCTTGTCCTTGTTTAGATGTTTCAGAATAGCTGCTGTAATCCCATTTCTAAGCCTAAACCAGGGACTGTGACTCGGTTAGACTTAACACCCTGCTAAAATAAACATGCCACTGTTGTGATCTGTGCTTTTATAATGAACGGGTAGGGAGGCAGATCATGCACATGAACAATGGACTTTTGTAGGGCAGTGACTCTGAAGTCTTTAGAGCTATTTACTGGAAACTGCCTGACTGCATACTGGTTGTTCACATGAGCATGCATGAGAAATTCCTTGAACACACCCATGACGTGGGCTGGGAGGATGGGACTCCGTCAGCAACCCAAATGATATACATTTTCACCTTTTCTCTTTTGTTCAGAGGTGGCAGCTCATGTTATTAATGGCCACTATCAAGCTAGCTCAAAAAAAGGTCTGTAGTGATCAGTCAGGATGCCCCTATTGTTGAAAGGCTATCACTAAGATTTGTGATTAATTTATCAGTCAGTGGAAATAAAAAGAAGAGAAAAGAATGGGGCTTGATCCCAGAGAGCAGGGCTGCTTAAAGGCATGTTGGTGTATACGTCCTGGAATGTGGAGGTTCTCATCCCTGATGCCTCCCACCTTTCTTTTGTCTATTGGTTACACCCATGAATGAACACTGACATAAGGGGAATATTTACAGACTATTTACCACCCACTTGCCATCACTGTAAATATCTATATAAAGATATCTAAGATAGAAGGGGAAGTAGCCTGACTCTCTTCTTCCGAAAGCCTCGCTTTTGCTTTCTTTCTTTGAATACACTACAGCTACCTGTAAGAACAAGAGCTACCAAGCAGAAGTGCAAGCAGGGGCTCTTGAGAGTGAAATATTAGAAAAAGGAGCTGTGCAGGCTGGTATGAGAGAAAGGTGTTGTTATGGACAAAATAGAGTATCTATTATTAAGAATAAGCAATCCTGCAGAAAATTTTGATGATAAAATTTCTTCCCTATTCCAGTAGATATGATCAGGTGCTTGGGGCCAGTTATTACCGGGTTTACATGGCCTTTTCTGTGGTACAAAACATGAGGAAACTACATAACCTTCTCCTAGGGTGACAGGGAGTCTCTCCCACGTCTGAACAACAGACACTTTCCCCTGCCAGTATCGTTAAATCATCCAGGACATTATTTCTCTACCAGCTGTCCCTGATTTCTTTCCCCTCATCTGCAGCCCTGCCTTCTCCCTCCAATCACTGACCCATTAGTCTACATATCCTTGCATTCAAAAAAAATCAATTTACCTTTTCCAGTGTCTTCCTGTACTTTGAAATTATGAATTATAGACCTCCCTGGAAACAGGTACCAGGGTTCAGCTGGAAACGTCTTGATGGTTGCTGCTCTGAACAAGCTGTGTACTTCTAAACTTGCACTGATCTTTACAGAAACTGCCCCAATATCCTCAAGAGAGTTGCAAAACTCCTACCCCATCCTTGTTTTGAAATTATTCATCGGTTTTGTCAGTCCTTATGTGAAACTTGAACCAAGAAGCAAACAGTATGTAATAAGACAGGTCATATACAACTCCACCTCTAACTTATCATCTGAAAAAAGAGTAATTGCTATTTTATTCACACTCTTGCTTGCATAATCACTCACTGCGAAATGTTTTTTTTTTCCACCAAACTGCTCCCACTTCCAGAGAAGTACTAAGATTCCCAATCAGTCACTCCATCCATTTCACATAAGCTGTACCATAACTTCAGGATGGTGGGGACTATTAGTCACCCACACCACAGTATGATGGGCACACTGTGGGGGCTTGAAGGTGAAAAGTGACAGCCAATTACCACCAGTTCCTTTGTCATTTAGCAGTACCACAGCAATAGTCACTGCATGCAGAAAGTTTCAGCCTTCATTGTATCTGGAAAGTTATTCTTCTTGGGATTTTTCCTATTAATAGTCACTCATGGAGCATGTTCCAGTATCCACTGCAATCACTGGAAGACTTCCTACTTTGACAACAGTTGCTTCATCTCTTCATAGTCCTGTGGATGGATGTCCTTGCCTTTCCCACGTGAGAGAGTTAAAGTTTGATGAAGTCAGCTTAAGCAGGAGGCTAATGAGTTCTGAGCATTGTAGGACAGTTCTGAAGAAACGTGGAGGAAAAGCTTTCAGAGAAGTGGATAGGAAATCTAGAAACAATACTTAGTTCCTAACAGACTGCTGACTTCAATAGGCTATTTGTGGGAAAAGACATTTTTATTCTGTTTGCTGGATTCCCTAAGGTCATCATATAGATCAGAGTGGACTGAATATGTCTGTAGCTACTTCTTGTAAAAAATCAGTATGATTAACTTTCAGAAATTACAAAAATTATGCAAAACATAGATTCCTCCATGCCAGACCTCGGAGGTACAGTAGTTTTAATTATTCAACATTAAAGTTGGGCTTAATTAAGTTTTATCTGAAACATTCTCTTCCAGAGATAGCTTTTTAAGTGACTATAAGTATTTTTCTTAAACAGACAAATAGAAAGAAATCCAGAGTATACTACAGAAAATTCCAGTGTCTTTTTATTGTGAGATCTCTTCTCTGCAAGGGAGGAGGAAATTAGGGAGTAAAACTATACCATATGGAGAAGAAGCACAGGGAGTTTACTGGAGCAGTTACAAAAAAGCAAATAAACTTGCTGTTCTGAGTAGGAAATACTTAACTATCAAAATCTTCATATCCTCTTTAAATCTTCTAAGGAAGATACACTTTTACACCTCTCTATTAAAAGAGCAGAATGCACAGGAAGACGCTTTCAGTAAATGTACAAAATCCATGCTACAAAAACATGCAATGAATGGCAATTAATTTTGACTTTCATAATGAGTTACTTTTGCTTTGTTTGTAAATATGCCCAGTTCCCCCTGCTACAGTCACTTTCTTGAATCTGAACCTTTGTTCAGCCTTATGGCTACTTTAAGCTATTTCCCCTGGGACAACTGTGGTGCCTTTGATCAGCACAGAATTTAGGCAGTGCAGGGTGCATGGGCCATTTCTCCAGAAGGCATTCCTGCAGTGGAGAGAAATTATAAAAACAAGTGGGTCTTTAATATGAATCCAGCTGTTCATGGTGGGTTTTGCAGGAACTGGAGCTGTAATGAGACATGGTTTGGTAGGTAATGGTGCAGCTGTCTGTTGTGCAGCATCCCTCTGCAGAGATGAAAACCCCGCCAGGAGAAGTCATCTGTTTCTTGTCCTTGGCATTGCTATTGGAGAATCACCAGGACCTTAATCCCTCGGGGCTCGGTTTTGCAACAAGAAGAGCTCAAATCTGTTTTTTGGTTGGAAGCATTCTTTTACCTTTAGAAGTCAAGGTCCTGATACGGGTTTTTGATTAATTGTACTTTTAAATATCTCTCCTTTCTATTTACGTTTTGAGTGTAGGTGCAGAATTTCAACGGAGATTGGCTTCTGCTAAGAGCTCTTTAGCAGCATAAGTCATGCAAACCTCAGAGAAATAGAATAAATATTGCAGCCTAAAGATTTTGCTGAAATTACAATTCAGAATAAGTAAAAGTCCTTTATTTTCAGCTTTTAAACAGAAGTTGGACTCTCCAAAGATGTAATCTATGAGGCATGTCAAAGGTTTTTTTTGACATTTGAAATTATAGCTCCAGTACTAAAGAGGGGGTGTCAGTTTGTAGGTTTGTGCTTTTCCTCCCTGCAGATGTGAGTTATTTCTTTTATCCCTCAATACATCACCAGTATATTGTTGTTTGTAGAACTGCTTGAATTTAGTAGATGAGAATCAATAAATGAACCATTTACTGACTCTGAAATTGACTTTTATAATTGAGAGACTGCTGGAAATATATGTATATCTGAGGGATTGTATAGTTCATTCACAGCAGATCCAAAAGAAGTTCTTCTGGATAAAAGTTATAGAATTACATGGCTCTCAGAGGAATGTACCACTAGACATCAGCTAGTCCTGCCTCCTGCTCCAAGCTGTGCTGCCACCAGCACGAAGTCAGATCAGACATGTGGCTTGGTATAACACAGTCTGGACTGAAGCTGGTGTTCCTGTACCGAGGACTACCATAACACTTTTCTCCAATGGCATAACACGGGAGACATGGCAGTGTCCCATGGACAGTTCTGCTGATGAAACTTATTCCTAAGGCAGGAAGCCCTGCTGCTGAAACATTTCATAGAGACACAAGTGACCATCTTGCTCAGACACTAGATGGTTACAGAGAGAGCTTGTTGTTTCACAGACTGCATGGCCTTACACAGTAGGTAGCCTTACACAGTAGGTAGCGCAGAGTGGCCTCTACTTGTTAGACTTGACTGTAGTGCAAAATTAGGCTTATAGCCACAAATTGTGCCTGTCTTCATTTTGAGTTCCTACCTTCAATCATTTTGCAAGTAATGGGCTACTGTAAATTACTATGTTAAAATAACTTGTTCTTTGGAGGACTGAGAATTCTGATTTAGACTGAGATTTAGAAAACCTATTGTTAGTTTTTGTGGGATTTATATACTTTTTTAATGTCACTGACAACAGACCCTTTCTCTTGAGTGGAGCAGGCTGATGCTCCAAATACTACAGGATTTTATGACTGCTTTAAGAATTCAGAGGTTTTGTTTGACTTGTTACTCAGGTGTGCTCCTTCTGTCTGGTTGAACTCCTTCCACCAGATCAAATCTCAGGTATCAAATGTATTTGACACCTTGTCTCAGTAACTTCCCTGGACTTGCTCAATGTACTAATTTTCTTCAGTGATTGTTTCCATATTTATTCAGAGGTTGCCAGTCTCACCTCTGTCATGGCTGATCTCTCTTTTACCCTGCTTATTTTATCATTTTTGGCCCTACAGTCTCTGAGCCATGAGTTGATAAAGAGAAAAGCTGAACATAGCAATGCAGTTGACCTGTCAACCTGAACCTGGAAACCTGTTTCTTCAGCATCTGACTCTGTTTAACAAAAATCAGGCATCACAAATTACCAAAGGGAGCTCTGCCTCTGACTTTCTGCTTTCACAAAGAACTTTCTCTGAAGATTTATTTAGTATCACAAAGTGTATAAAATGAGAGGGAAAAAAAAAAAAAAAAAAGGCTGCCTTCTAAAGGCTCAAAGGCTCCCTTAGAAGTTCATTGGCAGATACTTTATGAAAAAGGAAGCCAGACAGCATGTTAAAAACTGCAAAGTCAACATGAGTATCCACAAAGGCCAATACAGCTTTGTCATGGATTGATCCTGGCACAGTGCCAGTGCCCCCATGAAAGGTGTATTTCCAAAATGGTTACTGTGAGATGTGACCTGGAAACAGAACAAAGCAGGCTCCAACTTGGGAATGGAAGGAAAAAACCCCAACACTTTATTAATCTACATAGACACAAAAGGGAAAAAAGAAAGAAAACACACACAACAATCCACAATAGAACACTTTCAAAACACACTTCCTCCCCCCACCCCTCTAACACTTGTAAAATAATCTCAAATTCTAATCCTGTCTTACTTGTGGTCTCTTCCAGTGTCTTCTGATGATGTAATCGGCTTCTTCTGTGTTCAGGCCTCTAGAAGTTGTGTGAAACCATCACACAAGAGGAGGAGGTCCAGGATAGATGCCAACAAAACCTCACTCAGTTTGTCTTTCCACTCCAGTTGTGAACCAGGATATGTGGTCACTGAGAGTAGCTATGAGCTTGCACACAACCTGCACTTGTTTCATCAACACTCTACCTGGCTTATGAAAGTATCATGTGAACCAGGGACAAGAACAAAATGAAGATAAGTGACTCCTCGAGCTACTAGGCCCGTTAGCTGTTATAGGAAGGAAATTCTACCAGTGGGACGTAATGTTTTGTTCTTAACAAATCCATTCTGGCTGTTACTCATTTCCATTTTCCCTTCAACAAATATTTGGTAACAAACAGATCTACTTTTTGTTTCTTTTTTTTTTTTTTTTCCCTGAAAACTGAAGTCTTGGTGAGCGACAACTGTACAAATTTTCCTTAATTTTTCCCCATCAGTTTCTGAAGACAAATGTGATCTTTACTCTTCACTTGTATCCAGGAAAAACTGTAAAGAGAGATAGCAATATGCAAAATGTAAAGGACACATAACTAAATGCACAGGTGGAAAGAACTGTCTTAGTGGAACAAATAATGTGAAATAAGGATTATTGGAAAAACCACTAAACAGACCTGCATATTGAAGAATGAAGTACTGAGAGCATTTCTTGTCATGGAATGTCAGTGTTATATTAGGAATATAGAAGTTACTGTTCTTGATCTTGTATAGAAGTTACTGCTATTGATGTCAGCAAACACAACTTCATCTAGAAAAACAGGTTTTATTTTTGCTTGTTTAAACATAATTTCTCTCTTCTTATCAGGACAGCCAAACTTCAGAATAAAAATGTGCAGAAAATGCAGTTTAGTCTGTCAGTTTTCAGATAACCTTTAAAAAGCAGTTTAGTCTGTATTTAAAAGACACACAGGATCCTCACAATCCAATCTTCAACGCGATCCATGTGTTTGCTCTATAAGCAAATCCTCTTTTCCTCCATGGCAGATTGAAGTTTTCCATTTGTTTCCTAGTTTTCTGCACCATGTAGTGTCTCATGTGTTATCATGTATTTGCACCATATGGTCACTCTCCAGGAGAGCTGCAGGGAGCAGGTGCAGAGGAACTCCCAAGACTCAGTGCTGGGGAGAAAGGAGCTACAATGCTGCCATGTTTTGCAGTACTGACCATTTCCAGGCACTGAACTTCCCTCTGCAGAGAAGGGCACTTTGGGCCAGAGGGAATGTCATGGAGTCTGAACCCTGAAGCTGGGCAGCAATGGCTTGGCACAGCACAATCAGTACTGTCTCAAATACATCTTCACACAAACTTCTCTAGGAACAGGCACTTACCTATGTATCTATCGCATTGGGCAGCTCTGCCTACCTAGACAGCATTGGGCATTTAGTGATTCACAAGAAAGTCACTGCTCAACAAAGTCAGCAAATTTGTTTGTTTTCTCCAAATTGAGAACTTCAACTATCAAAGGAGTGTTTAACACCCAGTGGTAAGAGTAGAAATTGTTGTATGATTTCTTTTTATCCTTGGATTCTGACAAAATAGAGGGGAAAGCTCTACAAGTAATTGTGTTCATCAATACTCAAGGTCTACCTTACCCAAATTTCCTGCTCTCAGACACCTAAGGTTGCTTTATAAGCAAATAAAATACAAATGATTACTTCATCCGACATATATTAAATCCTTCTGGGAATTACACACTGTAATCTTTCTCATATGCTTACTCAGATGATCCCCAATGTCAATTTTTACTGATTGCCCAAAACACTCCTCTGCAGAGACTTCCACACACATTTTGGGTGTTTGTGCTGTGCAGCCCAGTAGATCTAGCAAGTTTAAATTAAGTGACTTGTACACCACCAAGTGCACAAGGTCATACATGGTGCTTCCTCTCTGTTCCTCTGGAAAGTTAACAGATGGATAGAAAGCTGTATTGCTGACTGATGAGCTGTTACTCTCCATGGAGAGGCACTGCTTTCAGAGGGAAATCTAGGGGAGTCCAGTAAGTTTGTAATAAGAGGAAAGTAATCTAGGATTGTTTCAGTCTCAAAGTTCACATCTGTACCCATGTGAACTCTTGTACTTTCACTAAAGGCAATGAGTCTTGGCTGATTTACCATAGCTGTGCACTGCCTGGATGTTATTAATCGGTGGGGTTTGGGTTTTTTTCTGCCTATCTGGAATCCATTGCAAGCCAAAGTACATTAATGAGACTGTATGAATTTCCTGTAAAAGCAGGCATATCTTCTTGCCTTGCTGATGAGTGCATTGGAGTGCTGTATTCTTAGTCTAGCCAAAATACTTCAAAGGGTAAACAGTTCTCTCTTTTTATATTTGACAGGAAAACATGGGACAGGTGAAACAGTATATTACAAACCCTTTTTTTAAAATTTTTGGTGACTTGGAAGGAGATCCACAGAGCAAGAAAAGGCTTTGAAAATCTCTGGAATCACTCTTACAGTGCTTGGCAGAGAAAACATAGAGGTGGTCCCTGTTTCATGTTTTGCTTTTTCCTATTAACCACCACACATCATAAAAAATGGGATGCAGTATCCAGTCTGCCTCTTTCCTCCTTCCCCAAGGAGTGAATATCTTCATGACTGGTTTACAAAACCATCCACAAGTTTACTGCTTTTCCCCCATGTAATGTGTGGCAAGGGTGGATCACAGGGCCCATGAACTGGCAGGCTGGGCACCCTTCTAGCAGGAGGTGAGTGATACAGGCTTGAATCTGCAGAAAGAAGAGCAACTGGAATTTGGTTCTCACAGACAGTCCTACAGAGGTCTATTAGGCACATCTCAGCATACCTGGGTAAAGACCCTCTGAGAAGACAGGCCCTATGGGAAGCATTCCCTAGCCTCTTACTGCTAATTATAGCTGTTATCTACTAAATGCAGCCATCTGGGAAGTGAGGCTGTTTAAAGTACTTTAAGACTCTCCAGCTCTGTAGGGTACTGTGTAAAATCAGGTGCTATCCTGGTTGACAAAGACTGTGCTTCATTATCCATATATTTCATTGACTTTTGGGTGGGACTCAGGTTTTGAAAATTCCTGGAGTCCTTTTACAGATGGATGACTTGGAATCTGAAATTATTGCTTCTTCTCTTCTACTTTGCTTCACTACACCACTGAACTATCAAATATCTGAGTGTTGTCAACTGGGATTACTTTTTTCCCCCATCCTAAAACCCCCAGAACTCCAATGTGCTGAATTTGAAGAATGCTGATTGTCAACACAGGAAAAAAGCCAAACCCCTCTTTTGGAGACATCACATGCAATCCCAGCCAACCATGCTGAAGAAAAAGGCAAGACAATGTGGTGGGGAGGGAAGAGAGGGTTAGATGGGAAGATACACAGAGACAGCAAAATAAATATTTTTTTTGAAAAGGCTGAGAAGACATGTGCTTGTGTGCTTGCTATCTAGAAATAATCACACTGCAGAGAAAGTTTTATGAAGGTTAAAAGACAAAGATGGTGCAAGATCAAATAACTATGCCGCAGTTAAAAAGAGTCTGCATATAAGCAAGATGTCAAATAATCTGGGGAAAAAAAAAACAAACCAAAACATTCTGGGGTCTTTTTCAGAGCAAGTAACTAGGGAGAAGCCCAGATAATTTAAAAAATAATGGTGTCAATTTACCAAAGTGACAAATGGCACCTGTCAGACTGAATTCAGTAACCCAAGATGTCCTGCTTAGTCCTGTATCAGCTTTTCAGTAAAAGCCTTGTGAGGTTTATTTTCTCCTAGGGACAAAATATGCATTCTGATTGTTGTTCAAGGTGCAAACTAAAACATTCCTGTTCAATATACGCTATTCATTCAGGAATGCACATTCATGCAGGAAGATACTGTCCAAGCAGCTGATAAGTCAGAGGAGAGTCTGTACTGCTTTGAGCCCCAGGATGTCTGAAATTATTTTTCAGTGCCTTCCATCTCAGTGCCCATGAAAACCCAAAGACAGCTCTACTGATTCTGTATATTCAAAATTATAACCAGAATCCTTGCTATAACTGCTAATATAATTTTGTCTTCAGGGCAGTAAGATTTCAAGTATCGGAAGTATAAGATGTCATTTGACACCTACTTTTGGAGATACAAGCTTCACTTTTTATAGTTATGAGGGTAACAGCTCACTGTGTTTTTCAAAATGAGATCTGAGATCCTTGTACATAAGTCTGGAAACTGGAACTTCACAAAAATACCAAATAGCATGACAGAAAAAGAGAGAGAGAGTAAAAAAAGCTTCCATCAGCATGCCACTTCTTTTTCCAGACAAATTAATAAACCAAACCAATCTCTCCAGGAAATATTCTGGTGTCATGTGTGTTTTTACAACCCACTCTTGCTAGCAGTGGATATGGAGGAAAAAGAAGGAACATGGACGTGAAAAGCCAAAGGAATGCTGTTTTTTTGTGGGACCAGGGATCAGGAAGGGCACAAAGGGTGAGAGGTTTCCACATACAACCTCTCCATTGCTGGAGGCACCCAGGTCTGATTTTGCCCAAAGAAGAGAGGGGACTATACTTTAAGAAATCAGGAAAACTTGGGTCTGGAGGAAGTACAATAAAGAAGGCAAGCTTTTTGCAGCCATGTATTTAAATATTTGTTTTTAGTAAACCAGATCCAACTGCCACCAGTGCAGTCTAGAAACAAAGGCATTACTATTTCCAAGTAGGCTGACACTCCTCAGCTACTTGGAGAACCAAAAGTAGCAATGCTGGAAGCTCCCCAGTTCTGGACATCATGTTCCAGTTAACAAAAATCAGCCTCACACTCCTGTCTATGTCCAAAGAATTGGGGGGCCTGAACACAAAGTTAAGTGGTCAATTAGTGCAACATAACATTGCATGGCTTATTGACCTTTCAGAGCTGGAATGAATTTGCCAAACAGGAAAGAGTAGGAATGAAAAAGAACGAGTAATTCAGAAACCCTCTGGGAATAATCTGCTGATGCCTTGCACCTCCAGACTCATTTCAAGTCTCTTGGCAAAGGAATTAATGAGTATCAGCACATTTCCAAGGGTGAGACCAGAATCCTGCATAACTTGTTCCACCACTTCTGCCTGTGTGAATTAAAAGAATGTGATGTTTTATCCCCAGCCTACACTGACAGAAATGTGTATCCCTATGTACCTCTGACACTTGCCTGTCCTGGCTGGGTTAGTAACCAAAATCCATTTTTTGTGAATGATGCACTGAAGTAAGGACATCAGAACAGCAGTACAGGTTCAGGCCTTGGGTCCCTCTGCCCCATGATTTGTTTTCTGACTGTGTCATAGGCACTGACAGGTGGAGGAATAAGGTTGGAGCAAGAGCATTCAATCCTCCCCTCTTCCATTATTGAGTGGTTTTCAGATTATTTTTGAGTCTGACACACTACTTTTTTGTAATCCTCCTCTGGTGATCTCACTGATCTCTTTTAGCCCCCCAAAAGTGGGAAAAAAAAGTGCTTTGGGTCCCCAAAACTGTCAACATAATGATATTTGGGGTTTTTTTCCCCTGTTTTATTCTCTGTTTTCCACAATCATTTCTAATACTATATTTACTTTTGTTGCTGTTAACCCAGCACTGCGTTTATAAAATACACCTGGATCACCTGTCCCAGCCATGCTCCCTCCCACTTCTTGTGGACCTGCTGACTGGCAGAGCATGGGAAACTGAAAAGTCTTTGATTTGGAGGAAGCAGTGCTCAACAACAACAAAAACATCAGTGTGTTACTAACATTTTTCTCATTTTGAACCAAAATCATAGCATTGTATCAGCTACTAGGAATAAAATTGACACTATCCCAGATGAAACTAGGACAGGATGAAAACTCATGTCTGGGCAGCAGATTTTACCTTCATGTTCTTTGTATTCACATGGTCCCCCTTCAAGCTTTTCCCTAGCAAGGAATACTCACCCGAATTAAGGGAGAGATGCAAGACCTGGGGAAGCCATGGGGAAAAAGGGAGAAGCAGCTGTGCCTGGAGGTGGGAAGGCAGCTCTTACTGTGCAAGCTGGAGGGCAGCATCCAGTTTTCCTTCCAGCTGTCGGTCCTGTGACTGCATGGTACTTCATTGCCAACTGGGGTTAAACCATGACACTACCTTCACTTTCCTCTCAGAAGGTTCTTGAGGAAACATGGGCAGCAAAATGTAGAGTGAGGTACATGCATGGTACATGAGGTAATCTAGTGGTTGCTGAGGGCAGGATGACTTCTCCCAGCACCTGCTGAAAGCTGCTGCCATGGCAGCTTACCCCTGGCCTGGGCACACCACCCTGCACAGTACTTGCACAAAGCTGCCAGCAGATCTGTCCCTCTGGAGCAGACACAGTCAGTGAAGCCTATGCTAGTGAGACAGCAGCTGTCTGGATCTGTTCTTTTTTTTTTTTCTTTTCTCTCACTGTGTTTTGCATGCTCTTCCTTGATAGTTGTTACCTTCTGCTCTTGAACTTGTGTTGCAGTATATTTCCCTGAGTGTTATACTTTGGGAGCATTTTCAGGGATGTCTCCAGAGCTGCCCACCCTGGCCCCAGCACCCCATCCCTCCTTTGTACCCTAGGTCCCTGGGACCTGCAGGCATCCCCAGCTACAGAGAAAAGATTTACAATAAGGAAGAAAGCAGAAGTTGCTCATGGATAAAGAGAGATGCATCCACTTTAATCTGACAGCCATACAACTGCTTTCCCTGGCTTCTGAGCAAGATCCAAATTGTTTTTGCCAGTCTGCCCCTGGTAGGCCAGGCTGCACAAGGAGTCAGTGAGGGCACCCTGAGCACTGAAACTAACTCCCCATGCCAGATCAGATCAGTGACTCAGTAGGAAGAGTTTTGCTTGGTGGGTTACCAGCAATGCTGTGAATGACACCATGATCAGGCAGGGGGTTTCCTAGGGAAGATTTCTCTCTGACACTGTCATTGTGTCAAACCTTCTTTGAATGCCCCAAACTTTGGAAGCTTGTCCATATAATATGTGGTAATGAGGGATTACATTTGTGCTTCTTCCAGGGAAAAATAAATTATAAAATAAACTTTAAAAATAGAGCAAAAGCTGGAGATTTACTTATATTAAAAAAACAAACAAACAAAATAACCAACCCCCCCCACCAAAAAAAAAACCAAACAAACAAAAAAAAAAAAAAACCCAAAACAAAACAAAAAAACCCCCACAAAACAAACAAACAAAAATCCACAACCAAACCAGGCCTGGGCACTAATTTCAGAAGATTTGAACTGTATGCTCAGACTGTCCTTTACCTTAAGTGAGAACAATAAACATTAAATCAAAACCCAGACAAAATGTGTCTGTTCGTGCTCAGTGATATGGGCCCTTCTGTGTAATTATTTACTACATCCTTGCTCATCATGAAAGCTCATCACTGGCACTGCAGTTTTTGGGCTGCGGAGAGGTGTGTGCATGTGGACCATCCAACACTGGGATCAGCATCGTGACTGCAGAACATCCAGCTTTTCCAAACCTGCCACTGTTCACATGCTGCACTTATGTTGTGCAGCTCCTAATATTTTCCTGCTCTAGGCAACCACCTGTCATGCTTTTTTGTTGCAAAGCCAGTCTACCATGGACACACTTCCAGTCCACCAGCAATTGCCATGCATTAGGTCATTGCAGAAATGTTAAATTGTGGCTTGTATATGTCTGTGTTGGGATCTGAAACATGAAATACGGTATTGTTTGGGATCAGACTGCCTTCACTCTTGTTCATGACAACAGAGCCTGGTGCGTGTTCCCCTACATCACCTGAGCTTACATTTATGCTATGGCAGGTAGAAACATGCACCCAAACCCTGACTTTAATAACTATTGTTATCTTTTATGTAACACAGTACTAAATATTGTACAAACCAGCAGAGCATTCACCCCCAAGCCAATAGCAGCTGCCCAGGAGCCCAGGATGAGTGAGCTTCATGAGCTGCTGTCCTCAGGATGGCCAGGAGTGGGGAGTGAAGTGTGTGATCTGTCATTGCAGGGTAAGCACTGACACACTGGCATTGTTTCACAGGACTGCAAACCTTGCTCATGAGCAGCAGACAGTTGAAGGATGACAAGGATTTGTCCCACTTGTTCTGCACACACATAATTTGTGGTCCTTTAAAGCTGTCCTGTCTGAGCTCAGTGACTCAAGAGGACACTGGAGAGGTAGAAAGGAAATAGCAGAGCAGCACACAATTGTTTTCAAGAAAGAGGGTTCCTGGTAGAGAGCCAGGTGCTGATGCCCTTGCTGCATGGCAGTCGATGGAGATGTGTGGGGCTGAGTGCTTCTCGCTGTGTGGGTGCAAGAAGGGTGCCTGTCCTCAAACAAACTAAAACAGGCTGTACTTATCTCTAAGTGGAGGTCTGCTATTCCACTTGCGTGCAGGATACACAATACATCTGGAATAATTAATTTCTTAGCCTATTGTTACTTTCTTGTGTATCAGAAGTTTGCTGCTTCTGAAGCCTGTTGACTGTATTCAATATCTCTTCCTGTTTAAGTTTGTTATTCCGGTCTTAAAACTTTTTTTTTTTTTTTTTTTTTTTAGGGCATGTCTTTTTCTTTTTTTATTTTCCCTTGAACTAGAGGATTTGCCTGAAGTATGGATGAGTCACAGATACCATATTTCCTCTTCTCTGAGGCACATTTACATTTTTGAAGGATTACAAATGACAATGATCAGCCATACTTCCAAAATATCCTTTCAGGGAGGAGAAAGGAGGAACAGTGATGCTGAAATCAGCCCAAAAGGTAAATGACTGAAAAGGGAGGGAGAGAGAGAAAAACACAGAATCTTAGAAGGGCAGCCGGATGCAAGCATTCACTACGCAGCGTTTGATGGTGGTGCCTCAACTGATAACGTTCCTGCAATTAGAGACACTCTGTCATTCCTGTCAGCAGACATTCAAGCATATCACCAGCAGCTCTGATTACAAATATCAGAAGCAAAAGGAATACATATTGAGAAAGTCAATTAATTTCCTTGGCTCCTAGACCAGCATTTTCTGAAGTGAGGGAAAGTTAGTTTATAATTGGGTGTAAAAGGTGCTGCCAACCCTGCATTACCCCATCAAAGCCATTGTACTGGTTTTAGCTGAAAGAGAGTTCTAATTCTATTCATCACAGCTGCTGTTTTGGATTTGTCACAATGTTGATAACATGGGAATGTTTTAGTTATTGCTAGGCACTGTTCAACATCAGGGCTTTTTCTGCTTCTCACCTGTTTTCCCAGCAAGTGAGAAGTGGACTGAGGGAACACAGGAAGCTGGGAGGAGCTGACCCCAGATGACCAAAGGGATGTTCTGTACCATATGGTGCAATGCCCAGCAATCAAAGTTAGGGGGAAAAGTTTGCCAGAGCTGCTGTTGCTCAGGCTGGCTGGGCATCAGTTAGCTGGTGGCAAGCAGTTATGGAGGACTTTTTTCCTTCACTTATTTTTTCCTGGTCTCCTTTTTTTCAGTTGTTAAACTGTTGTTATCTCAGCCCATGAGTTTTCTGGTTTTTGCCCTTCCCATTCTCTTCCCATTCCCTGTATGAGAAGGTTGTGAATGAGTGGCTGGGTCATGCTTAACTGCCTGACAAGTCTAACTCAGAACAGCCTAATAGGTCCAGAGCTGCTCCATGTTGTGGCTCTCATCTGAAGTATTACAGTAATGTATTTTTAAAGCCTTTCATTTTTGTCTCAAAAACCAACAGAAAATGGAGGTTCCCAGCTTGTCTTGTGTCATAAACTGTTTCCTAAATCAGGTCTTCTGGGTTTATTCCTGACATTCTATGGGATTTTTTGTTGAAGTTTGTTTGATTTGCTTTGGTTTTTTGCATAAAGCTATAACATGCACTTGTCTCATAAAGAAATCTGCTATTGTCCCTGTCTTTTCATTCTCCAGTTGTAAGTCTGTAAGGAGTTCAGTAATGGAAGTCCTTTCTATGAGTATCAGAGTGAAAATCAGGCTTCTCATATGCAGTCATTGACAAGACAGGCTAATTCCAGCTGTCTCTTTGTGTGTATCAGAGTGCCTTACATAAAAGCCCATCAGGAATTCAACCCTATTAGAGGGTCCTTGTAGTGATTGGTGATTGCACAGTGCAGTTGGCTGGAGCCCCACAAAGGGTCCCCCTGACCTTCACTCATGACTGGAAGATCATGTTACAATCTCACTGCACTGAACTAGTTATTCCAGCAAATTGTTTGTATTGTTCTTCAGGACAAGTCAGGCTCTATAGCTGCTCTTGTGAAGAATCATAGGTTGGGAGGGGTCTGCTCCTTGCCTCTGCTGCTGTGAGACTTCATGGCACAGCTGAAAGGTGTACATAACTATCCTGCTTCCTGGTTATCTCCTCCTTCCATGTCCTGCCTTGCCTCACCTGAAGTAACCAAAATATTATTAACTGTTCTTATTACCTATAGGCAGCACACAAGATTGACAGGACAGGAAAGTGTGAGCACTCAGGAGCTGTGCTGTGGCAGGCTGGTTCCCTGGAAGTTTGCTTGGTGGAACACAATCTGGGGTGGAAAGAATAGGACAGCACAACAGAGTTAGATACTCACTATCCATTAAAAAAAATATCTCTGTGTACTTGCTTACTTGGATGAAGATCTGATAAATTCTGATAAATTTCAGAATACTGAGAAAAGCAGTGATGGAATGGTAAGCACTGACTAATTAATTTTCCTTTTTTCAGGAGTTATCAGTGACCATTCATGGGTCCTGGTGCCAGTGGTAGTTTTTTCCCCAGGATTTAGCAACCTAAAGCACAATCCCTAGCTTCTGTTCAAGAACCAGGAATCGTGGAAATGCAAGAGAGTACCAGCAATCAGCTGTCCAACCACCTCTGACCATAAGCTTGTTCAAAGTGGCACATGGTTGAAAAGTGGCAGGCAGTGTCTTATCTACATTACATTTTCTTCTTGACAATGCTGGAGTTATAATGTGGGAAGTTTGAAGAAGATAAAACCAAAATAGACAAGGGAAATCAGTTTTTCTCCTGGGATTTAAATCAAGAGGATCTACTACTGCCAATTATGGTTGTCATGCCAGAGTAACTTGATGTAAGCCAGTGGGGTAACAGACAGTGCAAACAGACACAGAGGAAAGGAGAGAGAGAGGAGAGAGGAGAGAGGAGAGAGGGAAGAGGAGAGAGGCCTAGGACTCTCTTGTTCACAAAGCCTTTGTCACAACCACTTGTCCATTGTCTTTGTCATCTCACTTGCATTAGTGCTGTGAAAGCTAGTAAGGTCCTGGAACAGGAAGGATAGGACCCTGGTAGTCTGACATAAGAGGCAGAGTTGGAGCAAAGGCTCATGCAATGCAGCACAGCAAGGCTGGAGGTAGAGATGGTCACATCAGCACAGAGGAATGCCAAACTCCCAGGAGTGACAGCTGAGCGGCTTGATAGGGTTCACTTCCAGGTACTGAGGAGGTCAAGATAAAAGTGGGCTTCAACGTACCCTGCTTCATTGCTACTCTCAACCTCCTTGATGTTGAAATTTCTGTGTCCTGTACCTGCAGTTTCTCCTGCTTTGGTTCCTTGGAGAACACCATGCCCTCTACCAGAAAGCACACCAGGTAGCTTAGCAGCCGGGATAAACTTTTGTGCCTGAGGTTGCTTTGCATGATACCCTGTCAAGGGCTGGTATTTACCATTGTATCCCTTTGTAAACAGTGTCACCTTGACAGGTGGTTTTCCTGCAGTACTTTTTGGAGCACCAACAGCCCTGAGGTGTCAGCTTGCAATCTGGTCAGTTCTTATTTTTACAGCAGTGCTTACCTGTGGTGCACTGATGTTCTGCAGTTGCTGGCCAGACTCATAACAGGATTCTTTACAAAGTAGAACAGGAGACGTGCTCCATTTGCCTCCTTTAATTAGGTCTGCCACTTCTGACACACACGTACAAGCGTGTCTGCGTGTATATACAATCCTGAATGAATTCCTGGTTAAAATGTACATCAAAGGTGTCTTTTTCACTAGGGGACAGCCTCCAATCAAGACCCCAATTCTTTGGAACAATTTTTGAAGTGTTAAGTTCTGTCTCCAGATCTGCTTTGGAATAAATTCAAAGTTTTTCAAAGGAAAAGATGAGGTTTTCAGTTCATGTTGTCTCTGAAGAAATGGCTAGACTCCACCTTAAAGCTTCAAGACCTTCTGTTACAATCTTTATCAAAATCTGTATATTTTGATGAAATATTCTTGCTTTGACTTAATCAGCATTTTAATAAAATGGCTGAAAACTGAAAATATTTTTATTCTTGTTGCACATTAATCAAAGTATGTTTAGGATATCTGTTTACACTCTGTGTTTGTTATGAGTTTAAAGATCACAAAGATGGGCAAATGTTTTAACACTTCAGATTGAGAGACTTTTTGAACTTCCTGCTCTGCACAAATCCTGTTCTTCCCCTTCAAGTGAAAAAATTAATGCAGTGATTAACAAAGGTACATCTGAAACTGGGATATCTCCCTACAGACGGCAAATGTTTCAGGAAGTGTTGTTTCCAGTAATTGAATATAGTGATATAATTTATAACTACTCAGCCACAACTTTGCTCAAATCAGACAAAATGCTCCTGATTACTTAGATTATCTGTTTATCACAACACCACAATCTTCTGACCAAAGATGATATTTCCCCTTTTATTTACAGCCTTCCAGGAGGCAAAAGGTTTCCGAGAACTGGAATTGCTTGGCTTCTTACATCACTGCCAGTCAGATAGGCTGCCCTTCACACTGCAGCACTTGCAGCACCAAACATCCTGTTGCTAAATTGTTGTCCTGTGATGCAGGGGTACATGCAGTTTTTGCAGGTATGTGCACATGAGTATGTACCCACACATACACGACAATAATTTGATGGTGCTCTCTGTTTGAAAGAGATAATATTTTCTTTTTTGTTTGAGTTTGTAAGGTTTTTTTAATCTGAATTGAGAAAGCAACTCCTACACAATAAGATCAGGGGTTTTTTTGTAAATGCCTCAAAAATTGCTTTGTGGTTTGGTGGTTTGGGGATTGGTTAGTTTCTGGGGTATTTTTCCCCAGTATTTAATATCCTCGGGTAATATAATCCCCATGCAAAATTATATTGCTTGTTCTAAAACAGGTCTGATTAGCTCCAGTGAAGGAGAACATTGATATGATAGTCTATTACATCTGCTTGCTGTGTTTTAAAGCACTAGCACTGTGTTTAGCATTGACTGTAACACAGGAGATAATGGGCAGCCCATTGACTGTCTCTGAGCTCACTACTCAGAGCGAGCTTGGGGTGGAGAAGGCAATCTGTTCAGTTCCTCACATAACACTGCAGCACCTTTGCTGCTGAGCGCTGTAGCTCCTTTCCTGTGTCATAGGTGCAGCTGTCAAGACCATCCCTGCATTTGTCAAGTCCTTCATCATTTGGGTTCTGGGGAAGGGAAAAAATTGAAATGTGACAACTCTGGGATTTTTCCTTTAGTAAAGCAACATCATGTGAAGTGCCCTGATATGGCTTTGTAGTCCCAACATACAAAACACTGTTAAAAAACCAAAACAGAAATCCTGATTTTCATACAAAATCAAAGAAACACGAAGTCTGTGCAGAGATTTAGGAGCAAGTGAGCTGTCTTCCCAGGAGCAAGGCTGCCTTCCAGCTTCACAAGAGACAAAGAATTTCACTGCAGGTGAAACAGGTGGAGTGGTTAGTGTGGAGTGCCAGGAGTACACCTTCCTCACTGTGCAGCTTGGTGGCCTGCCCCTTCCCACTTCATGGCAGTTCCAGAAGTCCCCAAAAGAGGGAAGTGCTCTCTGCTTTGCTTTGTGGGAGCAAGTGGCAATCACAGCTAAGCTGCAGTACTGAGAAATAATCAGGTGGTATCAGCCTTTTTTCAAAGCAGGGAGGCAAAAGATAAGGAGGGAAAAAAAAAAAAAAGGTGGCTGCATGTGAAAGTTTACCAGCATGTTAGAAAAGGCAGAACTCAGTTCCACAAAGGAAATAAACTAAGATGTACAGCATTCCCTGTAACATTTCACTTTGGCATTCAGGCAGGGCCTTTTTGAAGTCAGTGGGAGTCCTTCCACTGCTTACAGGAGCTTTTGGAACAGGACCATCCAATTGTTTGGGTTGCTGACACATAACTGGCCCTTTCCCTGTTGCTTTAAATGAATACTACAAGGGAAAAGTATAGGATCCTTCTCTGCTCAGAAGGCGCCTATTGTGTTGTAGCCGCACCCAAATAGGTTGAAGCAAATGGGTGGGCCCAGCTGCTCAGTGTTTATTTACCTATCCTGGTGCTGAGTTTACATCAGCACAGGAGATTGTGCAGAGGATGTGGCTGTGGAAACTGAACAGCAGGAAGGAATGACCTACCTTGCTGAGCAAAGGCTGCTTTGGAGCAGCCTATTGCACTGGGAGCAGAGGCATTCCTTAATCCTACCCCTTCCAAAAGAGGCTCCTTTTCAAGACCTGCAGCTTTGGCAGAAGGTTCTGATCTGTGACCAGCAGAGGGTTAGAGAGGGTTAGAGATATTTGCATGGTCTGGGGTGGGGTAGAAGTTGTGCTAATCTGTAACTTAGAAGTCACAACTCTTCAGAAAAAAAAAGTTGCTCAGCTACAAACTCAGGGAAATGCCATTCTTTTCTACAATGTCCATCTTTCTACAATGTCCTTCTTTTCTTTTTGTCCATCTACAGAGGTGAGGGGGAGAAGAAGAAAGGAGATGCTCACAGATTAGGTTAGCAGCAAGGTCAAGTCTGCAGATTTCTATCACACTGTCTGTTCACAGTTTTCCAGATAGACTTTTATGAGTCTGAGTATCCTGAGGGGGAAAAAGCAATACACGTCTGTATTGGAATTCTATTAATTATTTTTAAAATAAAACAAATAACTGAGCTTTTATTTTGAATGTATAAGTGAAAAGTGAGAAGATCAATGTCTATCTAAATGTAGAATCATTCAACATTCCCAAAGTTAGAAGTGAACATTTGTTTATTCTTAAGATACAATAAGCCACAGAATATGTTGTTGGTTGTTGGGTGTTACAGGCTTGCTGCTTCAGACTATCCAGTGCTAAAGTACTCTGCTGTAGTGCTCTGCTGCACGCTGATTGTTCTGTCTTTGCAATGTCCCTAGTTTGGGGTTCTCCTTACTGATATTTTAGTGTGTCCTTTCTGAAATACTGTTACTTGGGATTTTACTAGATGTTACTCTGTTCAGGCCAGTCCAGCTGCCACTGAAATAAAGACCACCTCTCTTTTGGGTCCACTGCTCCAACAAAACACAGGGGACTGGTGTCACGGCTGAAGAAAACCATTATGATTTCTTAGGGCTTATGGGTAATAAGTACGGAACTGTTTTTGATAAAGTGCTTAGCTGTGCAGAGGGTCAAGCAGAACACCCCTTCCTCTCACTACACAAGTGATGAAAAAAACAAACAGAAGGTTTTAGAACTGATGGCTGTGCTGTGACTGGGATAGGCTAAGAACAACACCAGACTGGCAGGAGAAGATGAGAAGCCCTTGTCTTCAGAGGGAAGTGGCTTGGTTCCCTTAGAAGAGACTCCAGGAAAAGTTGTATGTAGGAGGACCAAATTGCTTAAAGGGAATGAGATGAATCTCAATGAACGAAAGGTGATTGAGAATTGCATACAGTCATGCTTACTTTGAATGACTGTGGAGGCCACAAGCAGGCTAAGCACAGGTCTCCATTCTCCAGAATGGCTTATACACATCCGGTTAAACAAGGATGCCAGAAGTGAAGGACAAAACTGTTACAGCAGCCTCCACTTGGTCTGATAAGAAATGTGCTGAATGTCCAGCATATTTCTGGATTTCTACAGGTGTGGTCACAGCTCTACTGCACCCCTGCATGATGCAGGGTAGTGGTTGTGCATTAGGGCCCAGCACCCTGGTAGCTGAATTAAGGAGCAGTGTTTCACTCAAAACTTGTGTGTCACCTAATACAGGTTTGTAGCCAGACAGCCTCCTCTTTTAGCTACCATGCTGCTTGGCTTGTGAGCCAAAATGTTATGGTGCAGAAAGAGAAAAATTGCCTTTTGATGTGATACCTATCTAGGAGTTTTAATGTATTCATCTCTCTATTATCTGAGCACACATTTTCCAATCATGGCCCTGTGAATTATTTTGTCTCACTAGATGTGGTTGTGTTTTACAAGTAACCTTGTGCTGGCTGGCTGAAATATGAACCCAGAGCCTTCAGACCAATAATACCGTACAAGTTGTAATGTTTTCCTCAGACTCTGAGGTATTGGTTAGCTGCAACACTGCCAAAGGACATTCCACAGTCAGAGGAAATTGAGTGTAGGTGGGCAGCCCAGAGCTCAAGTGCATACTTAATAAACTCTTCATTATTATACTTAAAGGGGTGAGTCACACAATAATCATTCTGCAATCAAATTCACTGTTGAGTGTGTTGGTTTTTTTCCTTTTAAGTCAAATATTATGTAACAGTTGCCAATGCCTCTCAGAAGTTTAATTTCTGAAAGTGGAAGAAAATGAAGCAAAGCTATATGACATGATGACATATCTACATGTGTGCAAATGCTACCTTAGATGTGCGCTGCTTGTTTGGTTTTTTTAATGTGCCACAAATAAAATATTTTGTTGTCTGAGGCTGAGAGACTCTGGCAGAGAAAAAAAGGAGAGCTTAGACATCTCTCTTGCGTGATGCCAAATCAAAGATCTCCAGTATTAAGCAGGTCTGTAGTGCTGGGGAAACACGCATAATATGCTTATAACTGGCCAGCACCACCCACTGGGTAAGTAGGCTGGGTAAGTCACTCACAGGAGGCACAAATAAAATATCTATATATTGTGTACATACAAAGTATTTTTCCACCAAGGATTAATCCAGTCTGGTGTAAGATAGAAATTGTTGAGGTTTTATTATGCCTAAATCAAGTTTTTAAAGCAGAGAGCTTTTCCAAGAGACCTCCTAGGATAGGGCCTGGCGCAACCAGCACTGATTAAGACAAACTCCAAGTGACTGGCTCGTGGTGGCTGCCTCTGATTTCATGCTGATGATCATCATACCCCTCCGCTGTTTTGGTGGGGTATGATGACACTACAAGTAAATGGACATGAGAAGAGCTCCTCAGAGATTTTGAAGGCTTTGTGTGATTCTTGAGCATACTTTCTGCCCAATACTCATGCCAGTCCTTTTCCAGAGCTTGCTATCCATGTTGTACACAAGAAAACCCCAACCCCTACAATGAACAGTCCCAAGGAGGGTGTTCTGTCCAGGGATGCTCAGGGTTTCTCTTTCTCCTGGGTTTGTCTCCTGTGGTATTTCAGGCAGGGGAAGGGTGGAGCGGTGCTTTGGTCAGGAATGTCTTCCAGCTCTTTTCTTCTCCTGTGATGGAAGAATTTTAACTTAGTTAAGCCACTGAGATCTTGCCCAGCCCATTGCAATCCCTGTGAGTCATAGGCCAGCACCAGCTGACACGTCTCCTTCAGCTAACAGGAAACAGCTTGTAGTCACAGAGGCAGAAATAGGAGAATACAAGGAGTATTCAACAATGACAGTCCTCCCTTTTTACTTGGTTATTTCTTGGATTAACCAGTTTAAGAAGTCATTAATAGCCTGACAGCATAAATGAAGACAAGCTTGTTTCGTTTAGATGATGTTAGGAACTTGTTTTCTACTTTGAAGACACTTTTCCTGCTCTCTGCTTTGTCCTTCAAGACATTCTAAAAAAGCCAAACCTCTTCATTCCTTTGCACAGTCTCCATGTTGTTCTGCTTCATCTTTTGTCCTAAACTACACCCCAAGGGAGCAGTAAGGCTATAAAAATGCTACCTAGCCTTGAGACAAGCCAGAAAACAGGTGCCCTTCTCAGCCAAGTGCCATTCTCTATTCATCCAGGGGGCACTCAGTAATTTTATTGTTGGAACCAAGTGGTTTGCTGACAACATGAATGCTGAGGTGTGGGGAGCTAATGGTTCTTTTGCTGAATATAAAAATAAATTCTGATAAGTGTAATGTGCTAATTATTAAAAAGGAGAAAATCACTGCCTTTCTATTGTGCACATAAACATCACAGCAGGCCTTGACCACACATTGGGGTCCCTTGAGAAGCACCTGTTCTGGTCTGGCAATCCCAAATGCTATGTCTGGATGCTACTTAGGCCTGTCCCTCCTTCATGTCCTCTTAGTGCTTAGGAGCTATATCAGCAGGAAGGAGCTATTTTCAGAAGAAAATACCTTTCATTTTTTGTGACTCAAGCCCCCTCCTCCACAAGGAATCTGAGACCAGTGGTGTATTGTGCAGGTGTCTTCTGGATGCTGGCTTAGGTGGAGGGGGCCTTGCAGTCCTGTGCAGTCACAAGGCACTTCCTGACATTGGTCATTGGAACAGCTATTTGTTTGATCATCTTTTCACCAAACCCACTTTTTCCCTCTGCCACTTCAAACAA
Source organism: Pyrgilauda ruficollis (assembly GCF_017590135.1). Lineage (NCBI taxonomy): Eukaryota > Metazoa > Chordata > Aves > Passeriformes > Passeridae > Pyrgilauda > Pyrgilauda ruficollis. The sequence goes on along the minus strand of NW_024513099.1, from coordinate 32,038 downwards.
CATTATTCTTGTGGAGGTTGCATTTCAGTGGTTCATTGACCACTGTATAAATTATCCTTTGGTATAAATTACCAAAATGTTTAAATGGCTGTTTTTAATTTGAAATGAGCAGTGCCACAAAAGCTCCAAACATTATCAGTTGCTGGTTTTACTTCCTTTAGAACAGGAATGAATGAAACAGTTGGGACAAATAAGACTATATTACTCATGCCTTGTGTTCTTAACCAATCTGAATCTCAGATTAATGTTTTTCCCCTGCAGGACAGATATTGCTCTCTCTCTGGCCAAACTGCAGCTTGAGTATCACATTCTGTTTGTTGCTTCTCCCCAGAGATTCAAACTGATCTGCTGTTGTCCTGCCTCTCCACCCCCAGCACAATGCCTTGTCTTACATGCTGTACCCAGTCAGTGCTTTAAGGCCATTACCTTTTGGGTTTTCCTGTCTCAGAGTGCCTAGCAAAGCTGGCTCACCTAGGACTGTGTCCATACTACTGAAGATAATAAAAGCTTTTCCATTAACTTTAATGGAAGTTCAGTCTTCCTTTAACATGCTGCTGCATATCCTGAAATCCTAGAAACTGGTACATCTTCCAACCACCTGCGTTGTAGTAGCTAGTAATAGCTCACCAGTGCAGTGAAGCTTACAGATGTACAAAATTTTCAATACTCTCACATAACTTTTAAGAACTAAAAATTCTGGTGCCAGTTGTTCTTGGTTGTTGTGTTCTTTTGCCTTGGCAATGTTTGCAGGACCATTAAGTTGTGCCACTCATATGTGTCCCAGTAAAAAAACACTCGCTGCTGGCACAAAGCACAAATGTCCTCCTCTGATCTCAAAGTGATCCCCACTGTCACAACCCGACAGACAAAGTGAGGGTTATTAAATGGTGAGCAGAGGGATTTTCAGGGAACCATGTTTCAATTTCAGTCTTCCATGAAGTGACTTGTAAAAACAGTAAACAGAAATGGTTATTTTAAGAATTTTGAAAGACCTCTTGTCTGCATCCTTTTAAATTAATGTTGTTTGTTTCCATGTCCCATGTAATAATCATAGGTAACTTCTACTGGGCTTGCTAAGCCTGTTTCCTCTTCACCATGTGATGTTTACCTATTAGTGCAGCTTGCGCTAGAGGTTATTCAATGCAGCTGAATCCCAGGATCTGCTCATTTTGTGGCACACAGCTCATTAGTCAAGATGAATGACGATGTCTCTGTTTAGAAGACCAAGTCAGTACTGTCTCATTTTCAGACATTCAGTTTCTGTGGTCACTGAGATTCCCCTTGTTGTTTGTTACCTTTCCTCTTAGTGTTATCTCTTCTTCTTTCAAGGGTGTGACAGTCACCTTTGCAGGGCAAAGGATCTCACTATGTAGATTGTTTTGCTGCTGGAAGGCACAGACATAGTGTAGCATATAGCGGACAAACTCTGAAGTGCTTTTACATCAGAGGGGCTTCTACATCAGCACTTAGTGCTGAAGGTATGTGGAGAAAGAAAGACAAAATGTCACTAGCGACAAAAGAACTTAAACGAAATAAGGACAGAAGGATACACTTGTAATCATAGAGCTAAAATGCTCAGGGTTTTTTGTAGGTCAGATTGATGAAATACAAGATGAGACCTTGTAGCCCCAATGTTGGATGCAGGTGTGGTAGAGAGCTGTGGTATGACTGTTCCCTCTTTATGTAATGGACACGCAGAGCTGTATTGATGGGGGGAAGTATTTTCCGCAGGATAATAAGATGAGAAAGGCACTGCAGATATAGCCTGCTTATAGTCACACGGAACAGCTGATGACTAGGATTTGTTATTCCTCCTTCTCACTGTCATATCTCAGTCTCTCTGCCAATGGCCATTTCCTTGCTAATAAATGTCCATGGTTCCTTCCTGCGCCATATCCTTCCTGCATCCTTGCAGTATTGCATTTTATTTAAATGGTATGCTCTGTCTCACCCCTCCAAAATGTATGGTAAATTCCAAGCCTGTGGTCCTGCCCTGAACCATCATTTATCTGTCATCCCATTGGCCCAAGTCTGATCCCGTGCCCCCTTCAATTTCCCTCTTAAGCTGTGCTAGCGAGACCAGTCGCTCTCTTAGCCTTTCTCCTCGCTTAGCCCCTTTTTCTCCCCTCTTGTCCCTCCCCTAGGCTCTCCCTCCCTTCCCCCTTTCCCCCTCAGTAACCACCATGCTCTTGGGAATGGGACCCCCAATAAACCCTCATCTAATTAGCACCCTCAAAAGCCGTGTGGAGTCTCCTTGCCTGCCTGCTGCTGCCAGCGAACTCACATCCTAGGGGGCCCTCTGGGAACACCCCGGGGTTCCCCCCCCAAAACGAATTACAACACACCCTGCTCTTTAACCCCTTGAAAATCCCATTTTAGAAGCTGCTCTGCCTATCCTGAAGTTGCATGTTCTTTCAGGCACGAGGAGCCTCTTTTCCTATATCAAAATTTCTAATTTTCCTTCTGAATTGAGGAAGTCGTAGCCAACTCCACTTCAAGGAGGCAGTTGTGGCAGTAGTGATGCAATTTATCTCCTTATATGTGAGAAGGTCAAAACCACTAATGATGTTGCTTGCCTTTCTAAAGCACCTCTTACCATCAGGAGCTGAGAGTTCATGTATTTCAGGAAAGCAGGTTCCACTAAGGTACAGTAGGTCATTCTCAAAGTGATGTACTCCAAATTGTCAGGTGCATGCTTTGCCCCTCAATAACAAACAAACTGACTTCACTGAGTCCCGTCACTCTTTATTTGCTCCTTCACCTTCTTTTGCAGAGTCTTTTTCTCCTTTCCATATGTCTATCCTTCTTCAGGCAAACTAGATGTCTGCATATCATCCTCCTTCCTCTGAGCACTGTTTTCTCATGACAGCTTGTATATATTTTGACTCTCTTGACCTGGGTGATTTAGTTCTTATCTCACCCCTTTGTCAAAAAATATTTCTCTTTTTCTTCTAGATGTTCCCCTTTTGGTTGTGACTGACTTTGTTTCCTCTCCTCCTCCCACAGAAGTGACAGTTTTTGCAGTTCCTCAAAATTAAAGTTTTAAATACCTGTAGATGATCCAGGGATCAGACTGTTACCATCAGGTCTTATTCACAGTATTCCCCTGTAGGAAGAATCACTCTCGAACATAAAAATTTATCTCAAACACAGGCCCAAATCACATGTCATAGGTTGAGTGATAGTCGATTTCTGAGCTGATGTTCAGTGTTGCAACATAGTGAACAGTTTAAAGAGCATCTTTGTCATGGCTCTGCACACTCATGCTGTGTTGCTTAGTGCAGAGGAGGAAAACATTACAGTAATGGTACATTTATATTAGAAAACAAATGCAGTGGAGATAAGTAAGGAAATCTGTCCAAAAAGCCTTTTCTATCATATGAGAAGAAAGGGAAGAGGCAAGGGAGCATTGAAAATACATTTTACCAAGCTGACTACAGATAGAAAGAATACAGACATTTAAAAGCCTACATCTGAGATAAATTGAAGAACAGTTCAAATTCATTTTTCAAGGTTAATTGAACACAGTGAGTCCTTTTTTGTCTTATTTTTATTTTTTCTTTTTTTCTTCTTTTTTTTTTTCTTTTACAAAAGCTGTTCTATCTCTTATGTTTGAATCTTCTCAAAATGTGCTGTACAAAGCCAGTGCCTTTCCTGCCTTTAAGGAGAAGGGCTATTGGATTCCACACTGAACGTGGGTTTTCCTTAAGTTCATCTTCATTCCATTCTTTCCATTGGACTTCTATGTGTGTATGTGGGTGTGCTGAAGCACATGTGCTGCAAAGAGGGAACACACTCCCACTTCTTTGATTTCTCCTGACCACACTGGAGCTGAGGGCTGTGTAAAGTGGCAGAAGATTTTGATTTCCCACTGCCCTTGCCAGTACAGTAAAATAACAGCCAAGCTGTGTATCTCTGGTCTCCCACTGTTACTCCCACTGAGATAAAGAAAAGGGGCTACTTCAGCAATTACACTGGAAATCGTCTCAAAAATGAGTAACATCTCCATGGCTCCCAGCCCCAGAGACTCCATATGGACTCATCCAGCTGAGCATCTGTGGAGTTTTGGCTCTAGTTCAAGAGGCAGAACTGCTATTCACATGTGTGTTTCTGGATCTCCATTTCCCCCCCACTTCCCCCATGCTCATGAGCCATCCCAGCATCCACGTCCATGAAATTTAAACATGGGCTTGCTGCAGATGAAAGATGGATATCAGCTCCAGCAGGCCAATATAATCCCCTAAAAAAAAAAAAATCCATTGATATTGGCAAGAAAGCCCCGAAGGAATATATCTTCTGGAAATACAACAATTAAAAGAGATGGTCGGGGTAATTGCACTTGATTGAAGGGAGAAATACTTTTTTGTAGCAGAAAAATGAGCACTTAAAAATGTTTGGCCAGCCAAGAACAATTATCCAGTAGGTGATTTGCAAGTACAGAGGGCAGTTAATCCATTTTAAATCATTCTTTTAAATCACTCAGTCATGAGAGTGTGGGGAAATGCCACCAGGATGGCTCTTGCTCTGGTACAGTCAGGGGGATTTCAGTGGTAGTTGGGATCAGGCTTATTGGGCACAAGCCCTCCTTTCCTCCTTTTCCAAGAATCTTCAGTTGGTAACAAGGTGCTGTCTTCCACTCTTACAAGTTTGCAGAGGCAGCCTGGGGCGTAAGGGCAAAGAGGGGAATCACTGCCTTCCTCCCAAAATGCTGTCTGCAATATGCAATCTTCTTCCAAGGTTTAGCTGACAGTGCCCTGTTTTTTCAGGAGCGGAGCCCACCCCATCCACCAACTGCATACGGTGGCAGCACTGGCCTCAACAGGACGAGCTGTTCTTCCTGTCAAAGAAATACGCAGGCGTGACTGAAATGCATGCGGAATACACCGGCTGAGGAAAACAAAGCTGTTTCTGTGGTCTTTCCTCCGCTGATATGTTTCAAACATTGAGTCACAATTTTTTTTTATTTCTTTTTTTTACCTTGGTTCCATTGGGATGATGAAAGGAGAGTGAACTGGTTTGTGAGTGATTTAAAAATTCCTAAATTTACGCAGAAGCCTTCAGAACCAATCCGTCCTGGGATTTGTCTACAGCAGGGACCAAAACACCTGCTTAGATTTTGTTTAACTTGCATGAGTAAAACACTTCAAACTCGTTTATGTGTTACAAAAGACGGAAGGGAAGAAAAGCTTGAGCACAGGCACACTTCCCCGCTGCCCCCCTTTCCCTGTAACTGTAAAGATCTGAATTCAAATGCTCATTCACACAAGCAGAAGCAGAACAGACGGGGAAGCCTCCCAGTTTTGTCTCCTTTAAGGAGAATTACAAACCACCAAAGCGCTGCCTGGAGCATTGAATGCAAGCATTACCTCATCACCACACAGCCTTATTGGCTAGAGATAACGGGAGGTGGGGTGTTGGTGCTATCCCCTCGATGAGAGCTGGGCTTTTTCATTAACTCTTTCTCTTTATTTCAAAACAACTGACCCTTTTTAATGGATGTCACCTACAGGGACAGCCTGGTCTTTATGGAAGCATCCTATAAAAGAAGGAATGACCAGCCCAAGTGTGATCATAACAAGATTGAATGAGATCAATAGAAACAATTTTAAAATAAACACCCTTTAAATGCAATAAGCAATTGTGTATTCAATATGGCAGTTTTAACCATCCTTTAAAAATTACTATTAAATCCCGCAGAGCAGCTCTAAAAATTATGCAGACATTAGAATCCGTAGGGCTTCTTGATTTTAATTTTTTTATAAAGTCTCTGTATGCTTCCTAAGGCTAAATTATGTCATTTTTATTCAGGACCACCCTCTGTCACTGGTTTTCAGAAAAGTCATCATTGATTGCAGTGAGCATGATATGGAAGTAGTGATGATATTACTTACCTCTTGTGGGGACATGGCTTTCAGTCACTGACAACATATTGCCCTGTTGGGACACACCAGGAAATGAGAATTTCAGTGCTAAGGTAAATCCCAAAACACTTTTTGAGGGACAAAGTTACCATTCATTTTACAAACAAGGAGAGCAAGAGCAGTTAAAGTCACCTGCAAACATGATAGCTGCATGAAAGTGGCAGAATCAGGACTAGAGGCATTTTGTGATTCCAAGCAATGTTCTTGCCACTGACCTTGGTTTTCACTTAGATCTCACTGCTGTGAAATTCCTTTTGGCACTACAGCAATTTAGTGTGAATTAAGCAAGAATCTCAAGGCTTATCTTTTGATGAATAACATGTCCAGGTGCAGACACCAAGAACGTCTTCAACATCTGTGCCATATGAAGCTGTATGCCGTATGTGCTGCAAAAGGCCTTTAATGCTTTATTTCCTTTATGGTGGTTATTAAAAGGGGGCTGAGCTCTGTCTTTGTCTCTCTGATGTTCTTTCCTTTTCTTCCTTTTAGGAGCGGCACAAGAGGATAGAGAGCAGACAAACTGCAATATCCTGGTAAATAACTACCTCAGCAAAATAGCGGAATCACGGCAGTGCAAATGCTGTGTAAAAATTTGCATACAATAGTTTTCATGTTCCAGGAAAGCAATTTCTGTAGCATTTGAGAGAAAAATAAGGAGGAAAAAAGAGAGAGAGGAAAGGTTGAACTGGGGTCAATATAGGACTGTAACTGAGATTGCATTCTGAGAGACTCTGAAAGTGCTTAGACCCTTGTTAATTGGGTGCAATTCTACCTATAAATAGGTGTAATCCTACCTGAAGCAGCTAGCTGAAAAAGCTGATCCAGTTTGGAGAGATATTTCAGCACATTTAGGACCCACTGAGTTCAACCAGAACTGTAGGTGCAGACTAACTCAGCTATACCCAAAGTCGTGGGCCTGCATTTGCAGAACTTGTGATGCTGGACAGGCACTGCAACCTCACTGCACTGGTGCCTGGCTTCTGAGTTCAATTCCTGAGCAGAAGAGAAGACCCCCCAAAACCTTTCACCATGTCAGATGATCATGTACTAGCAGTGTTTTCATTGGAGAAACAGAAGCTTTGGCAATGAAAATCTATCTGTCTCTGCCAAACTCCTTTGCATTCTGGGGTCCTTTACACTTCAGGGTTGTTAGAAGAGGCACCAATAGACTCCTGGAAATTAAGAGATAAAATAACAGACTCATAGACTTATTTGAAGTGGAGGGGGCATTAAAGACCATCTAGTTTCAACCCCTCCATGGGCAGGGATGCCACCCACTGCACCAAGTTGCTCAAAGCCCCATCCATTCTGTTCTTGAACACTTCCAGGAATGGAGCATCCACAAATCTTCTAGGCACTCTTGGATCTGGGGTACAGTAAAATAATCCATTGCCAGGGCTAGTTGTAAGTGGGGAGAGAGGCTCTAGCTGCAGATGGTGTGCTGCTGCAGCCACCGAATCTCTCCTGCTCCTATGCTCCAGCTCATCATGGGGATGAGCCTCACCAGAGAAAAAAATGTTAAAGATCCTGCATAGGCAAACCCAAAAGCTTTCTTTTCTTTTCTTTTCATCTAAGCTGCTGTGTGGTGGCAGTGATGCTACCCTATGGTTGTCCCAGCAGTTTGGTTGAAACACTCAGATGAGGAGGAGGAGTCTATGGTCTGTCAGGCAGTATGGGATGGGGTACCTCAAGCTAGGTTCAGATCAGTGGCAACCTGTAACCTTGGTGTTATCTATGAAGATCTCTCTCTGTATTTATATTTGTGTGACCTGGCAGCATGTGTCTTTTGTTCTTTTTTGTTGATTTACTATGTGAGTTTGGAAAAATTACTTAATATCTGTGCCAGAATTTATGTATCCATAACACAGGTGTATTATTAAACAGCTTTCTCAGAGGGAAATTGTGAGGTTTAATGAAATCATGCTTGCAAAGTAATTTATGATTTCAGATGAAAATTGTTAGAGATGAGCAAAGTGCATTAGAGTTAAAACTGAGAGGATACAAAATAATAATAATCTAAAGACCCTGAAGGTGCTGATCACTCTAAAGGAGGAATATTTATGATTGAAGTTACTAATAAAACCATCAATCACTGTGTTACAAAGTAAGATTTTTCAGCTATATAACATTAGTTAATATTATGCTATTTATTATTCTGCTTAGTATTTCCATTCTCATTGCATGGAAAGAAAATCTATTAAACTGATCTATCCTGGATTTATATCAAAAGGACATCAGTGTTTGCCTAAAGTACATCAGAAGAGGTGCAAAGCCATGGCATGTTTGTTTGTATGTCTACCTTTACTCACAGCAGAAGTCTATAGGATGACTTACCTGAGTGAGTCCAGAAGCTTTTGTGAAATCAGGGCTTTGGAGTGAAGGAACAAGGGCTTGGAGAATTGTCTTCTTGCCACAAACAATTAAGTCCACAAAGAATGAAGTCCACACAGAGTACCAAATCCTTGGAAAGAAATTGTGTGGCATATGCCAAAGCCTTTTCAGCAACAAAGATTTCATTCTGTAACACAGAAAACAGGGATTAGTGCGACCTTCCACACCTCTATAAAACAGAGGTTGCCTCTGTACATGTCCAGGCAAAAGCTGAGGAGAGGAAGGCAATAACTATTGTGAGGTGTTTCAGAGAAAGCTGTTGGAGAAAAGGCAGAGCAAAACTACAGAAGATGAAGAAATAATAGAATTTGCATTCTGTCCATTCGGATACAATCCTTTTGTATTTGTAAACATTTGGGGTTTGGTCAAGATACAATCCTTTTTTGTTTTGAGCCAAAATCCCAACACTTTTGGATCCCAAAAGCAAGACCAAGACTATGTAAGGTTTGCACCAATTTGTTCAACTGTAAACTCTATAAAACCTAACCTTTGCTGTGCCGCCTGTGTTCCCTTCAGGCAGCTGGCCCCTTGGCAGGGAGGGTGCCTGCTGGTAGGTCAGTGCAAGCTGGGTAGGAGGTGTAAACTCACCTGCCTTACAGATGGGGACAAATCCTCAGACAATTGAAGTGGTCATTGGTTTCTGCGCTTCATGTACAGCTAATATCAAATGAAGGGCTGAGCAATCTTTTTAAATAAAAATGGTTTTCCTGTTACGGGACAAATAATGAATGATTTGCCTTCAGAAGTCAATGCTGAACTGGGAGAGAAGAGACGAGAGTATTTTGACTATATGGAAATGTAAGGCCAAAAGTTGGATTTTGAATTTCAGTTTCCTAGACATATCTGTGATGGCTCTCATGTGGGAGGAAAAAATGAAGAACCATTTTTACTGTACTTTAGAAACTGAGTTTATTTTAATGAAGCTGTACTTGGTCTCTGCTGAGATGAATCTCAGAAGGTGCCTGTTCTGAGCATGGCAAGCCTCAAGGGCCTCTGGGTAACCATTAGGATTCTGGCTGACACCAGACTCTGAGTTTTGAGAGCACTCTGGCCTCAGCTTCCTGTTCTGCAGCAGGGGAACACAAGCGGTGCTGGTCTTGGGACAACAAACATACAAAGCCTTGTTTCCTGTAAGCCAATTCCTGTTCGTCCTCACATGAGGATGAGCTTCTAGAAAAGCAGATTACACAGTGTCCACTTTAGGGAGGACTGTAGATGCTCTATAGCTCTTAACATCCTTGGACAGTTGTGTTTTGATGAAGTATACATGTTAGGGACTTAACAGGGAATGAGAAAGAAAGGGATAATCTGTCTCTATTGAAAAGACAAAAGGGGAAATGTGGGAAGTATTCCAGCCCTCAGCCACAAAAATACCTCAATGTATTAGTCATCTGAGTGACTGCAACATGTTCTGACAGTTCTAATGCCAAATATGTGACTGAAATACCAAGGAAAACCAGGTGTCCATAGTCTTTTTAGCAATGAGTAACACCTCAGATATATTCTTTGAAAAAGCCTATTTTACGTTAGATAGTTTGGGGTTCAAATGTTTACAAACCCAAACTCTGACTTTATCTGCACTCTGGGCAGCATTTGTGGGTCTTAACAGTGTCTGCATTTCTGGAGTGGTACAGAAAGCCTCAGCCTCAGTGCTGTAAAAGTAAATGTGTGGGTGCCTTCACTCAGAGCAACTTCACAAAATAAGAGGTTTTCTTAGTGCTGTGGGCAGGTCTGATCCAGCTGTGAAGTTGGGACTGTATTACATTAAGTAGTTCACACTTTCAAACAAATGAAATGATCTGAGATTAAGAAGAAATTATCTTCCTATTAAATCTGTTCCTGCCTAGTGTATTTCAGATATTTAGCACTCAGATTTCTTCTTTTCCTGTGGTATGGACAGATAAAAAAAAAAATCCCCCAAAGAAACAAACAAAACAAAAACAAAAGCAAAACAAAAAACAAAAGTGTGTCACAACTGGATATAATTCTTCACTTAAATTATGCAAAGTATATTGCAAAGGTGAGAAAATGCTCCTTTCCCCTATTGTCAAAAATGTAAAAGGCATAAAGGTAAAAGTCCTGCAGGTGGTTGAAGAGAGTGAAGGAAGAGGTGTTCCTATTTGGTTCTTGTGTTCTCTGTGTCTCACCTTGCTTCCCTGCTAAGTGTTGTACTTTGCCAAAGGAGGGGACTTTGGAAAAGACACCAAAGTACATTACAAGAAGTGATCATAAATATGTTCATAGTGTTAGACATAGTTCTTGCTTGGAGACATCTGAATTATCAGGAGATAGTGATCACTACATTGAATCTTTACTTTTTTTTAGCATTTCAAGTTGTCAATAAAACACTTAAGTATATATATAAATAATATGCTGGCTGTGGGGAACTACAGATGTTAAACCAAAAAGAACCATTAAATATTCAGGGTTTGACTTCTTCCCCATAAAAGGCTCCTAAACTTCATCCAGTTACTTGCATACTGATTTCAGTAACTTCTCTTTGGTTAATGCAAATTTGATCCTCATCCAAGGATGTCAAATATGCAGGAGTTGCTATTTCCTTTGGTAGTTCATTCCACGCATTTGTGTCCTCTACTGGAGAGACTAGGGATAAGGCTGGTAAGACTGAAAATAAGGTTTATTTATACCTAACTACATAAAATTTTAATCTTTGTCCATTTACTCTAGAGTTTTTCTAGCTTCTAATTTATCCCAGGAAAATAATTTCTGTATACTTTTTCAAATGAGTTTTTGATATTTGTCCCTTTACCTGGACTTCCTTGTTCTAAGAAAGCTGATCTTCATTTTCCCAGTGTAACACATTTTCCCTGGCCAACTGAAAACTTTTCTGTCTCCTTTATACCTCTTTTTTCAATTTCAAGTATCTTTTTTTTAAACTTAGATAACAGATTTGACTACAGTATTCTAGTATTGGTCTTTCCAGTCTCATATGCTCAAAAAAAATTGTTCATCTGCTCACTCCAATCTTCTTGTACAGGGCAAAGAACAATGGAAATGAAAGTGAAAATTTTTAATTTGAAATATAGCTAACTGATTGGAATTACGTGGTGTGGATTTCTCAAAGTAGAAAATGAAAATATAGTAGATGAGTAAAGGAAACAAGACAAGAGCCTGAAAATAGCCAACTGTTCTAGAATAGCTTGTTTCCCATATGTCTAAAGCTACTCTTAGGCTAGTCATTTACTGCATGAACTCTTAGTGTACTCCTCTCGACAGTGTCTCAGTTAAGGAGGTCTAAGTGAAATTTGGCTAAAACAGAGTCTGCCCCTGTTATAGCTCTGTGCTTTCTGTATCTGCATCTCCATTTGGGATTTATGTTCATGTTCACGTCACAGCAGAGCTGCTGGTTGTTCCACTCCAATCTTTCATCGTCCCACTGATCTGTGAAGTACATGGGTGGAGCTTTCCTTTTCACTGGGAGGAGATGTTGAGCCATGAATGTGTTTTACTAATTTTACAACAGTGATCCACCTATGTTACTCTTCTAAGTGTGGATAACAAAGAACTCAACTTCAGGATTACAAGAAGCAGCTACAAGCAGATGTTTGAAGACATTTAAAAAAAATTTGGTTTCTTCTGTCTGAAAATAAGACTGGCCAAACTGATATTGATCAGCCAAATTTCCAGCAGAAATTTTGGCGAACCCCTGAGACACTGGTAACTTCACTGAGATGCTTAAAGAGAAGCAGAGGTCTTCTGAGTCAAAAAACCTCAGAGACACTGAAGAGACTATTTCATTACTTAATTAAAAGTGGGGTAAAAGAAAGCTGAGTTATGAAAATCAGAAGGCAAAAAAATTCTGAAGTCTGAAAAAGGCAAAATTCTAGAGTCTGAAATTGAATACATACCCAATTATAAATCCTTAGTTTTATAAATTAGAGTTGATTTTTTATAATTGGCTGGTGGACTATCCATTCTCCCACTGTGGCAATAGAAAAGACTTCAGGGAAAATTAAAACTGGAATAATTTTAATGTCCCCACAGTTTATTTATATACTTTTATACATATATATATATATATGTATATATATATATACACATACATACACACTCTTTTTTTAGATGGTTTTCAAGGCTGGGCAAAACACAATTCCAACAAAGTAAAATCAATCACAGAGTTCTAGCCATCTTTTCTTGTCTCTCAATTTTACTAATTCTTTGCAGACTCCCTAGCTATATCCCTAGCTCTAGAGCAGGAGAATGAGGGCTATTAGCCAAATGGGCTATTGTTTATTGCAATCTGTAGTGGGAGTGATGGCAGCTGTTGATGGTAGTTTTTCATTAACAGTTAAGTAAAGCTAATAAGTGTTGTAATACCCCATGCGATGTCAGATGTGAGCTGCAGAAAGACTTTCTACCTCAATCAGTGTTCATTTTCACTTTGAAATACCATTTTAAAAGAGAAGAGTTTTAAAAAGGACCACATCTTCAGTTGCCATATTCCCACATACATTTTATGTGTCTGGAAATGTAGTCCAAATACAAACTGCTAGGATAAAACAAACTGCTTGCAATAAAAAGGGAGAAAACTATCCCTTTCCATTTACAATTTGACTCCTACCTACACTGCCATTTCCAAACTACTTTATGCTCTTTTCTTTTGCAGAATTGAGTGGGTACCTATGTCCAGAATAAAGCATCAGCCCACGCTGAACCTCAAACTTTTACAGCTTTCCGTTCCAAAATCAGCAGTGTAAGTTAGGATAGAAATGCTCTTTCCACAATGTTCTTCTTGTCCCTCTTGGCAATTCTTCTGAATATTTGCTCATGTTCCTGGTGAGTTATCTTTATGCTCTGGTTACACCATAGGTGAAAGGATTTTCTCAATCAGAAAAGCCTAAGCCTGACTGTTTGAACTGAAATATCTGAAGTAGAAAAGCAATATTTTATTCTTGAGTCTCTGGTGTTAACCTCTAGGAAAATGTTTTTTTTTTGTTTTTTTGGTTTTTTTTATACCAGCCTTGGTTTCTACACGGTCTATGATTACTGGCAGAAAGCTCATGCTGGTATCAACAAATGCACTGTTTTGGATAATGTCATGGATATTGTACAGCACCTAGAGAGGTGTTGTAAATGGTTTCCTAGGCATTTTGTAGTGTCCTGCATATCTAATGATGCTTATGCTCTTCTAGCATTGTAGTTTTTTCATTGAAGAAAAAAAATAAATAATGGATTGGACCAGAGTACTAAACCTTTAAGCAATTCCTGAGTCTGCCAGAGGTCCCTGCTGTATTCTGAGTCAGGAGCTAGTGAAACAGCCATGCAAGTTTAGGCCCTCCCTGCCAGTAAATAGGTTATCTGATGCCTGAAGCATCAGTGCAGTTTCTGTACATTATTGCTGTTGTAGAGTGAGAATGATGCAGCACTGTGTTTCCAAGTGAATGCACGAACTCTGTGAGTCATAGCTATGCTCTGAAGGGAGGGACAGATACTTCTTTTTGGCTTATCTATACTGCTGTGACTGGAAAGTTAAAGCAAAACAATAAAAATATAAAGTTACAGTCTGGTAAATCAATATATCTGGTAAATTATAAACTCTTCTTATTTATTATCTTGTGTGAAGGGAAGTTATGAGAAATCTGAAGGGAGTTTTCCACAGGGGATACTGCAATGCATATTTTCCATTCCAAGTGGTTGCAGCATCAGCGACAGCAGAACGGTATCTGCCTTTGCATGTAATTGCAAACAAAATATCTGCAATCCCAAATCAGAAGGGATCTCACACAGACACTTTAAACATCTCTTTGGGAGCTACCTATGCTTCATGGGTAAGCAGCTATGAGCATCTGCATTCAACCATCAGGAGATACGTGCCTACAGCCCAGGGCACTGTAGAGGGGGCTCTGAAATATAGCACTTGGACCCAGACTGCAGAACAGCCCATGCTGTAGGAGGTTCCCATCTTTGATTCAGATCTCGACTTCTCACTCTTTTTAAATTGAAGAAACACTGGCAGTTCTATAATTTCCAACAGAACTACATGTGGTCCTCCTATGTGAAGAACTCCTTATAACTGACATTGATGGAATGGATCTTAAGGAATGATTACTCTCCTCTGCAGTGCCATTGCTTCCTCCTCCTGTGGAGTTTGTGGGCTCCTCCTCATGGGGAACTTCTCATTTAAACCTAGGAAACAGCACCAGACATCCTTAGCAGGTGCAGCCGCTCTCCCAGCCTCTTCTGTGTGTCCAGTCCCACACAAGAGGAACAGCTCACATCTCACCAGGCATGTGAAGCCAGAGCATGCTCCGGTCCCTGACAGTGGAGCCATCCTCACGCAGTTCACCAGCACGTGGAAGGAGCTGTGCTGCTCTGAGCCCATGCAGAGCTCTGAGCTTCATAAAGAGCCTCAGAGCAATTCCTCTTCCCTGGCTTTTGATTTGGCTGGGAGCGATGGGGGAAGGGGAAGGGGCTGCCCCTTTTTTTGTTTCCTCAACTGGGGACATACAGTGTGTCATTTTCTTCTGTTCATCTTAAGCCTCCAATCAGGATCAATTATGATAGCACACTATGTAAATATTAAAGACAATTGCAGAGCTTTAATTAAAGCCAACTCTGTTTCTTTTTCCCTCTCCCTTCCTCACTCCTCTCGACTTAGTTAGGAACACAATAAACTTAATCAGCTGCCTCAAATTATGCATGCATTAGCCCGTGAGATTCAGCAGGGCCAGGCTTCTCAAGGACAAAGAAATATACTGAGCTCCAACACGTCACTTTGTTTTCTCCAGCCATCTTTTGTGGTGTGTCATGGGAAAAATTCTAATGAGTCTCTCCATGCTGCTGGAGAAATTCCTGTCAGGCACAAGCCAGTTGCTCTCTTTCTAGTCTTTATTTTCCAGATACAAATTTTCTGTTACCCTGCCCTCTCATGAAGAAGAAAAGTTGCATCAGGACAGACTGGATTAGCACAATATGTAACCGTTTTGTTTTTCTGGAGTTGATTTTCCTTCCTTCTCACACAACTTGAAGCTTTTTGGCACTGCAGCACACTGATTAACACGTTTGCATCTACAAAACAGTTTCTCTGCATCTGCTGGCACTGTGCATGGATTTGATTGTGTTTGCCACATAATATTTTTTAAAATATGTTAAAAAGCTGAGGATATGGTACAAAGTCTTCTGCTTCTAAGAAAATTTCTGGCACAGTGGAGATGCAGAATTTGCTACCTCTCCCTACCTCCAAGCCTTCCAGCTAGCAAAACTGCTCAAATTAGCAAAGCTTCAGGAGGGAGATGCAAACTATCCTGACTTATCTTTAGGAGGGGAGGCTGAACACTAATACAGGGGGTTTATCTAGTTTGTTGGGTTTTTTTTCATCTCTATGCTGTGGATTTGAAGTCAAAATTATTTTCATCCCTGGGTTTGGAGGTCTTTCTTCTATGACCTGTAGGCTCAGCTATGTGCTCCCTGATAGTTTCAATAGTAGCATGCTACAGATTAGCCTGGTTCTGCATGTGTAAACAAAGGAATTCTTTCCTGATGCCGGGTTCATAATTGGCTGCATGCCTGCTGTGTCTGCCTGCAGGGAGAGGAGGCATAAGGAGGGGTTGAGGAGAGGGGGCAGCTGGGGAGTGTGGCCATGGTGTCCTGCTGGGCTGCCAGAGCCACCTGGAAGCAGGAGCTGGTGCTCTGGGCTCTGTGCGTGCATCCTCAAGCTCGGCTGTCGTTTTGAGCATGTGCTGCATGGTTGTGGCAGGAAGCTGCTCTCAACAAATGGCTGTGGGTGTTCTTGTTTGCTCATTGACAGGATAATAACTTGCTGCTCTTTGTATTAGTGGAAAAAGCCCTGAAAATGGGGCTTTCTGGAAATATTTGTGCTTATTTATGTTAGTGTGTCAGACTCGATTTAAGAAGGCAAAACAAAAATCAAAATTTCACCTGGTCTCTGGCTGGCTTGCTCACCAGTCACATGGAGCTTAACAATAGTCAGACACAGTGTGTGCCTGGTCTGGGAAAGCACCAACAGGAAACGGGACGTAATCTGAAGCATGACATCAACCCACCAAGAGAACCACCGCCCCTGCTTTATTTCTCCAGATCAAAGACAGATATTTACATATCTAAATTGAAGCTGTTTCCCAAGATAAGAATTAAATCTATACCACTTAACACTCTATTTAAGACATTATCCACTATTTTTTTGAAAATAAATGTTTGCTTTGTTTTGACCTTCGTGTGATTCTGTGAGGAAGCTGTTTCTCCAGCACAGCCCTCTGCCCATGGATGATGGAATGCCCCTCCTCTGAGTGCAGGGAACCATCCAAGAGCTGGACCCTTTCAAGACATCACATCAGGAAGGAAATCCAGCTCTGGAGCAGCCGAAGGGAGAAAGGAAAAAAAAAAAAAATCTTTGTTTGCCATCCAGGCAAATCAGCTTGTGTCCACCAAGGTGCAATTCAGAGGGACTCCCCATACAAATCTGAAAATTTGATATCTTATTTTCATTCTGTACTACTCAGAGTTTTGTTTTCACTGCCAGCATGGTGTTGAATTTAGTGTAGATTTGCTCACTTCAGTTTCCCAAGGTCAGTTAGGTGTCAGGTGTGTTCCACTAGTTTGGGATACAATACTTACTTTATTTACCTATCTAACAACAAAATCTAAAGGTGCCTAGGCCCTATGCAGATTTTAAGTAATGTAGATGTGGCTTACTAATGATTTCCTTCTAACACTTCTGTTTTTTCTACTGAAGGGACGATCTTTGGGTTTTTACTGCCTCAACCATGCAACAATATACTATCAATACACTAATTACTGACAGCCAATGGATTTATTCTTCTAATTGCACCTTAAGTCCCAACTTTCTGAGCCCATAAAATCTGTGTTCAGTAGGATATATATTGCCCTTCCTTTGCCATAATATACCAAGGTGTATTATATTCCTCAGCAGAAAATACTGACAAATGAAAACAAGTGAATAAATGAATTTTCAATCAGAAGTGAACTGAATTCTTAAAATTAGAGAGACTAAGATGATTTTAAACATAACATGAGTAGGAAATGTTGTATTAATTTACCCGACAAGTGACCTTCTTCCTCTTAAGCCTAGAACAAATAAAAATACAATAGCTACTAAGTCTTTTGACAATCTCCTCTCCATGTTTTAAGGATCTGCCATTCAGGATTTACATTTAATCTTCTGTTTCAGAGGAGAGGTACCCTTTGGTCTGGCTGGGTCTCTTTGTTTATAGGGAAGTCTTCAGAATTCCGTGATAAATAAGAGAAAGAAAGTCTCAATAATAAAGTTTCAAACATTCTTCATTTTAGACCTTGGCAATGCCTGCTTGCCTGTTGTGTAATGTATTAAACTGTAATTTGTTTGGGGTTTTAATGCTCAGCTTTCCCTAGCAGGACTAATGCAATGAAAACCCAAAGGACTTTGTTGTGATAAGCCAAAATCTCTACTGAAGGAAATAAAACGCATTTCCTGAATCTCTGGACAAAAGTTATCACAAAAGCTGTAGTACAGTTTTGTTGAAGAGGCTTATTGAAAAAAGGCAATGGAGAATTGTCCAGTGTACTACTGCACCACTAGGAGATATAAGCTCTCAGTATGCTACTAAATATCCAGTCTTGTGAAGCAGGTCTTCAGTATCCAAGGTGAAGGTAGTGGGAAGCAGCTGCCTCATAGGGAGATTGTAACAGCACTGCAGAGGTGAAGGGAGACCAGGAGCCTGAGCACTAGGGCTACGTGTGTTCTTTTATGTGCCTGTGAAAGGAATAAAGACAACAAGCTGGTGTGTGACACCAAAATCCTCAAAACAGTTTAGTGGAAGGACAAAGATTTAGAAAAAGGCAAGGTCAATGCCAGATCTGCATTTAACAGCCTCTGTTATGCAGATAGTCACTGAATACTAAACAATGATGCACCAGATAGTAGCACAATACTGTGTATATACAGTTAATGTTAATTCTCATATATGGTATATTAACAAAATATATATAATATATTAACAAAATAACTATCACAAGACATTGTAATTTGTAGAAAAGCCCTCCAGAGTGAAAGAAATAGGATAGCAGAGGGAGTGTAAGAGAGGTTATTACTATGATCACAAGGCATAGGCTAGATGGTGAGGGGGAAAAAAAGAGAAAGGAAAAGTGTCTGAAGCGTTCAAGTAGTTCTTGTTAGGTCCTAACATCAAACCTCTATAAAACTAGGGTGAAAAGCCTATTTATTCATCAAAGCACTTCCCCCTGCTGCCACACACTGGTGAGAAAACTGTGTAAAGTTAGTGGCACTGTTCAGAGAGATGAGGAATTGTCTTGTTTCTGCATTTCCACAAGTAAGAAGGCCGGAGACATATTAACAATTTATTTGGTATTAGTCCTAGTGTAGTATTTCTTCTGGGGCATGTGTTGGGGGCAGGTTGAATTAAGAAAAAAGGGCAAAGGAAGGAAAGGAAAATGATTCTGCTTCAGAAAGGAAAGAAGTGTGGGTTGAATGTTACACTGGGTGCTGAGCTCTCTGTCTTCCTTACAATAGACGAGATGGTCTGGCTAGGAGCCAGGTAAGACACTTGGAAGAAAAGACACATTTCAATTGAAGCTGAGGTTGAATTTTGCCAAAACTTCATGAAAAAGGAAGCTATTTCTGCAGAGTGTAATGATTTTGGAGAATTGGCAAATTTTAACAGCTCTGTTTTCTCCATCTCCACACTCCCATGACTGTAGTTAGGTTTTAAACAAAAATCTCTTCCTGAATTACCTGATACTACATCTCAACTTTTCCTCTACCCATTTGGAGCTGATAATACAACTCCATCACCTTCACTTTTAAGCTGATAGGATTGCAAATAGTATCATGCCACCAGCCATGGTGAAGCACAGCTTGAAGAGTCTTCTTTTTCAGTCACCAAAGACTTGGAGCTCCAGATATGGTCTGCCTTTAAGTTAAGACTTTCTGTTCTTTTTGGACTGTTCACATACCTATGGTAAAAAAAATTACCAATGACCCAATGCAGAGTTTCAGCTTCTTACTGTTTTTAATTTCTCTAATGCAGAGACATAAATGCAAATTGTAACGGTCTCAGACTCCCGTGGAGGATATATAACACTTGCAGGTTGTGAATTAGTTTTCCTAATGTTATGTTGCAGTTTCACAGAATGGGAAGAAAATTTTAGCTCTTTCTTCAGCCACAAACCAAAAATTCGGCCAAAAATTGTGATGGCATACAAAGGTACAAAGCTGTGGACTATAGACTTGCAGTTGGACCTTAGAGAAGAATATAAGGACCAATGGCTTCCAGACACAAAAACTAAATGACAGTAGGGAGACATCAAGATTTCTAGAGGAAAGTAACCAATTTGAGCACTCATACATGTTTATATTTTTAAAATGCAAATGATCTTGGTAAAGGTGTGACATAGAGTTGTAGGAAACAAAGAGTTGATTGTTGAGATCAGTCTTGACACTGATACTGCTTCTCTTGGGGGATTGCACCTACAGTCCTCCAGGCCACAAAGGGTGTCTTTTCTTATCCAGCTAGTTTCATTGTTGGCTAGGTTTTCTAGATTTCTGGTTCACAAATACACTACATGTATGCTGAGTTACCTAGCTGAACAGTTGGCTCATCAATATTTACATGGGAGACCTTTATAAATAACACATCAGATTTACACACAGAGCTTTGTTAAACTAACAATTATGACTTCCACCACCAGCCCCAAGAGCTTGCCTTTGCTTTGCAGATGGCTGATAGAGGCAAGTTTGTACACTGGCTGGAGGAAAATAAGACCCAAGAACCTTTATTAGCCTTTACGTTTGTAAAATCTGTCTCAGAATTACTCTATTATGTCACTGCTTTGCTACATGGTTTTATGTTGTCATTTGGCTTTTTGGTACAAATGAGAATGAGCTAGTCAATGAAAAGGCACCCTGGGTTTTAATGGTGTCAGTAAGATGAGATAATTATCTTCTGTTACCATAGAATATCCCCAGCCAGTACCCCAGTTGCTTATTCATAGAGAATAAATAATATATTGAATTTATTTCATTATTTTACTCAAGTTGATAAGAGCTCTTCTTTTCTTAATGATTTGCAGGTAATTATGATCTGTTAATATGACCTTTTCTTTTTTCTTTCCCATATTAAATGGGAATTGCTAATCCCAGGCTGCAATTCTTCCTTCGGAAGAAGGGATGCAAAGAGCAGCATGGGTGTAAATCTGGAGTGGTTGATTTGAAGGTAGCATCATTGTGCCACCTGCAATGCAACCCTGCTTCTTGGAGTCTTTTCAGCGATGCTGAATTGCAATTAGTGTGTATTGTATATCATCTCTGCTGTCTCTCTGTCCCTGGTTTGAAACTGATGTGTTAATTCTTGATGCACTAGCACCCCTCCTGCTGTGTGCAAAGCTGATCAACCTTGCCTGCCCTTTCAGCTGATTTCTATTTAAAGCCTACTGAGGAACTCAGACACTTGCAGTGGAAATGGGATAGAAGAGAAAGAAGGAAGAGTGACTCTAATCCAGGGAGACCTGTCTCTCTTCACTGATGAAGAGAAGGGGGTTTTTTTCTTGAAAACTCCTCTGGAAGTTCAGGCACTGTGGAGTATGGACTGAGGGAGGCTGTTGGGAAGGAAGGGTGCCTGATGGAGTCACAGTGACCTGATGAGCACTTACCTTGACTTGCTGAAGCTTCTCCTTGACTGTGTTGTGAGTCGGGCTTCATAAGCATCACCACAAGACAGGATTTTAAAGAGGAATTAAAACTGTGTAGATGTTCATAGGGAACTCCTCACAGGTAGCAATCTGAAGTGGAAAGAGAAATGCTGTCTCAGGATACTGCCTTTCTCTCATTGTGTCCATGTAGCTTTTGGAACAGAGGCACATCACACGTGTCACACGAAACTGAGGCTGACTCATGTCCTTCCGTGCAAAACATGACAACCAGAATGACCAGGAAGGGATGAACATCACCACAGTTTTTCTCAATGAGATCTTTGATTAAATAAGAGTAATGATAACTTTGACATTTTAAGGAAATCTGCCTGCCCCCGGCAGCATTTCCACTGATGACAGAGCCACTTCTAGTGCAGATATTGTAAACAACAAGCACAGCTAGCTTGTTCAGTGCCATGTATCTCACTGAGAACTTATCCCTTTGGAGCAAAAGATCCTACACAGCCAGTGTGCACCGCAGCAGATAACATTTGGTATCATGGGCAAAAAATTAACTTTCAGCTGAAGTAGCTTTGATCACTGCTGATTGCTGTGCTGTTAAATGTTGCTTGCTCCAGATCAGAAGCAGCCAACCTTCCAGAGCCTGACAGGCAAGAAAATAAAATGTGTAAAGGCAGAGAAACATTGATTTTATACTCTACTCAATTTAGCATTTGGCAGGTATTTTTACATAAAAACTAATACAGACCTACCATGCAGCACCCAGTATATCTGACTTGCTCTTTCACAATTTTAGTAAGTGTCCAAACATGCATTTTAGTATATTCTACTTGCTAGTCTTAGTAGCATGGCTATGGCTTATTAATAAAAATCATTCTAATCATAATTCAAAAATTTTACACATAAATAGACCAGTTCTGGCCTCAATGGTTGTATCTCTACCAGCAAATAAAGCAGGCCAGGGCTCCTTCTGCAGTCCTTACAGCAAGTGGCACAGCTTACAATTGTATAAGGAAGATGTCTTCCCCCAAAATGGAAGGGACCTCATCAATCGTGAAAATTCCTCAGCATCAAAACATGCCCTGGCATTGCCTGGAACTGTTGGCACAGATCAAACCTGTGCCAATAAACACATCAGCAGTTAAAAAGTGCAGATTCAGTGCCAGTGACAGGATCCATGCCCTGGACCATTTCAGCTTACTACTGCAGTTGTAGCCACTGTGACATAGAGGGCTTTTTATGTCTTGTGGTGATTTTCCTGAGGTGGTTCGTGTTCTCCTGTGCACACATAAAGATATGCAAAATGCAGCACCTTTTTGTAGGTGGTCTATGATAAAGTAAAAGAGTCACAGTAAAGTTGTACTCCCTTGGCTAGCCTTGGAAAAATAGAGCTGGCTCTCCTCTTGCCTTCGCCAAGTGGTCCCCACTTCCTGTGGAGAGCCAGGCACCATCCGTTCCCTGCTCATTTAGTTGGCAAGTCCCTGCGCATCATGGTAACTGGAAGTTCCTGCCTTCTCTTCTCTGCCTCATGGAGGCCGTTTGCATCTTTGCAAAGACACAGCAACTCCTGGTGCTTCAGTTGCTCCTTGCCCCTGGCCAGGCTTCCCCAGCTGCCAGGCACTGGGTGCTGTTTCCACTGCAGCACACAGAGGGATGGGGGACTGCTGCTCTGCAAAGCCCAGTCACCCCACCAGCTGGTCCAGCATAGACTGGTAGGCTGGACAGGCAGACACAGAAAAGGATGCCTGATATGCCAAAGAACTGCAGCAATCTTAGGAAATACACTTTAGCCAAGCCCTGCTGATTCCCATCCACTCCACACTACCTATCATATCATGTGAAGCGGGGCATAGGAAGCCAAAAAGCAGCAAGATCTTGCTGTGCTTATCTAACCTGACCATTGCTTCCATTCAAATTACTTTTTTCATGTTTTATAGAAACTGCCTAGTAAGATCTAAGGAGCAGCTCAGGGATTTTCTGAGGGATCGATTAAGCACAATTCATGTCAGGCTTCAGCAGACTTTGCTGTTGGCTCCAGTCATGCCTGTTGCAGGGGGTGAGACCCCTTGGTAGGTGCTTCAGGATAACATTGCAGCACAAGCTGTTCAAGCACCTCCTGTTGCAAAGGAATTCAAGAGGCTGAAGGATGAGTTTTGCAACTTCTGAAAAACAAGATGCTTTCACAGAAGCTGCAGTCTGACTTCACTGCTTTGAGCCACTGATGAGCTTGTGATTTAGAGGGCTGTTTGAGCAGGTACAGAGTAGGTTCTCTGCCAGTTCAAATCTGTATCTCTTTAATGGGCTGGGGAGAGAAGGCACTTCTGCTTTTGATCAAGTTAATGAACTCTCATACTGCACTGGCTGGAGCAGAAAAAGATGCAAATATAGTCCTGTGTTTGCCTTTTCTGAGCACTCTACAAATGTTGCAGCATGTTGTATGAGAAATGTGCAAGTCTGAGACCAATATATGGGATTCATAATTTAGTTTCTTTTCAAAGGCCTATTAATAGTAAATCAAACATCAATTTAACATAACCAGAGTGTGGGTGTCAGCTCTCCCTTTATAGCACAGTATATGCACATCTTCAGTCAGCTTACTTATTGCAAGGGTAGTATTGAAGCTTGAAAGAAAGCTTCCACCAGTATTGAAGGTGGATGATCCTGTAAAAACTTAATTTTTGCTGAGCTATTTGGAGTTCACAAAAGACTTAAATTCCATAGAAAACCAAAAACCTTTTTGTTGTCCACTGAGACTTGATTGTTTGATGGCAAAAGAAAACCTGGCAAAGAACCACAGAAGTGGGAAATACCAATTAAAGAGCTTGGGTCTGTTTGTGCCTTTTTCCTCCCTTTATCAAGAAACAAAAGACAATGTTCTTGTCAGACAACATCAATGCATCTTAGGGCTGATTAGGAAGTTTTGCATGCGCTCCTGCTCGACTTCCCCAAACTTGCTGTCATGGTTTAGGAATGGCATTCCCCAGTTTAGTGTTCCCACAGAAACACCCCAAACCATGCCAATTGCTTGCTCTCTCCTTCCCTTGCAGCAGGCTGGAGAGGAGAATTGGAGGCACAAAAGGTAATAATCACAGGCTGAGAAGAGAACAATGTACTGGAAACAGCAATGAAATAAGAAATGAACAGTCACAGCAATGATATTAATAAAAGGTAGTACAAGAAAGGTGAACGATTCCCACATGAGTACCTACCACACAGAATGCCCCAACAACACTTGACCATGCCATGCTATCCTGACTGGAAACACCAGTAAAGAGAGCATATTGCTTTTCATTTTCTGGTAGTTGATTATATGGTGGAGCCTCCTCAGTATGTGTCACCTTTCCCCTCTCTGATGATGATGAAACTCCAAAATTTTTGCCTTCAAGGCAAAATGAGGAATTCCAAGATCTCTGGGCAACTGGATTTTCCTATCTGAGCTTGCTGTGTGGTCAGCATGACCCACTTACTCCACATGGCATCAGTGGCATGATGCTGTGGAAGGGACTTTCCTTTTGAACATCCAGCCCAGCACTGGTAGGGTGCCAGAAGCAGCTGCACTTCGGTGCCAATAACCTGGCAGCTCAAACCCCTTCATAAACTACCAGAGTCTCTTTCTCAGTTGGGGTGTAGCTGGCCTGTATCCCCAAACCCAGAACCCCAGAGGTCATACTCATTTCTCCAGGTACTTTTTGCCAGATACTCCATGAAGGACCATTCTCCCTGGCCAAAGAGTAGTCCATTTTTCACAACTTGTCCTGTCCTTATTTGCCCAAGAGCTACCGCATGAACAATCTCCTGTTTAATTTGTTCAAAAGCTTCTTGTTGTCCAGGACCCTACATAAACTCATTCTCCTTCTGGGTCACTTGATAGAGAGGGCTTACAATTTGACTGTAATCTGGAATACACTGCCTCCAAAAACCCACAGCACCAATGAAACCTTGTGTTTCCCTTTTACTAGTTGGTGGGGACATAGCTGCTCTTTTGTTAACCACATCCATTGGAATCTGATGACATCCATCTTGCCATTTACTCCTAAAAACTAAATTTTCTGGGCAGGTCCCTTGACCTTAATTTGCTTTATGTTAAAATCAGTCTTCAGAAGGATTTAGATTATCTCGTCCCCTTTCTCAAAATCTTCCTCAGCTCTGTTGCCCACACAATGATGTCATCAGTTTACTGCAAGTGTTCTGGAGCCTCACCCTTTTCCAGTGCAGCCTGGATTGTTCATGGCAGATGGTGGGGCTGTACATGCACCCCTGAGACAGTCAGTTCCACGTGTACTGCACGCCCCTCCAGGTGAGGGTGAACTGAGGCCTGCGCTCTGCTGTCAGAGGAAGAAAGAAGGATGCATTAGCCATGTCGATGGTGGCACCACTCGGCTGCCTTGGGCTCCAGTTCATATTGAAGTTCCAGCATGTGCAGTATGGCAGAATTCAGGGATGGTGTGACTTCATTCTGGCCACAATAGTCCACTGTCAGTGTCCACTCTCCAATGGACCTATGCACAGACCATATAGGACTATTGAAGGGTGACCGAGCCTTGCTGACCATTCCCTGTCTCTCCAGTTCATGGATCATCTTATGGATGGGGGTCACGGAGTCCTGGTTGGTGCAGTACTGTCAATAGTGCACTGTTGTGGTAGCAATTGGTACCTGCTGTTCTTCCATCCTCAGCAGTCCCACTGCAGAAGGGTCCTGTGAGAGAACAGGCAAGGTGTTCAACTGTCTCATTTTCTCTGTCTCCACAGCAGCTATTCCAAAAGACCAATAATGATCTTGGCTTTTGGCTATCTTTAAAGAGTTTTTTTTAATAATAAACTCTTGAAATGAGAGTGGCAGGAAACAAGGAAATGTGGTCTAATATCAAGACATAGAGAGAGTAAGCAGTTGGTGGGAGGAAATGGCAAAAGCTAAAGAAGGGATTGTTTCAGTGGTCACCCGGAAAAATAGAAGGGAAAATAATTTTGACTGGAATAAAATGTTGGTTGCCATTTGGGAGATATTTTGGAGTATTTTCACAGTGTACTTCACTGTATTTTATTTCTAAATTCACATCAGCAACACCAGAGATGCCTGGTGAGTCTTGCAGAGGCATCAAAGGAAGACAATAATAGAAAACACTTCTCCCTAGTAATTTTTGATAGAAAAAAAGGGAAACTACTGATGATTGAGTGTAAATATAAAAGAATAAAAGAAACCACATGCAGCAGGGAAGGGAACATAATGAATTCTCAGAAAAATCTGACCTAGGCCTAAGCACTAGCTCAGAGTCATGAGGAAACTAGAGCAGGAGACAGCATGAGGTTGCATTATTTTTTTTGGTCTGAAACTTGTTTATGACTGTATCACCTAAAATTCTGTGAATTTGTGTTAGAGACCTTTGCAAAGACTATGTGTTATGTGCTTCCATGTATGTGCTAATGTGTGAGGTTTGACAAGATAATTGAAAACAGTTTCCCAGTCTCACAGAGCTCAGCTATACATCCATTCCCTGCCGACATGCAGCACAACTGCTTGCATGAGCACCTGCAGAGGAAATCCACCTAAAAACTGACCTTGGCAGAAAATCTTTCAGCCAGATCCATTTCACCATCTCCCAGTGGCTGAGTTGGGTTGTGCCTGTCCTCTGCACTCATCACTGTGCACATAATATCAAGATTATACACCGTGATTACACACCACACACCCAGCAAGGGAGGGAACCCTGGTGGTGAGGAAGCATCTGTTGCTGGGATGGTACATGCAACACAAGTGGTGGGCAGAGAGCTGAAGGTGGCATTGTCTCGAGATTGACTTTTGTGCCAAGATTTTCCACAGGATATTTTAAGGAGCCCTGATATATAGGGTACAGAGTAAGAGGCAAGCAAAGAAACATTAAAAATTGTGAAAAATGGTAGACTGACAAGTGTTGAAATACTAGCAAGGACTCATATCCACATGATTTTTTTTCTTAATAACTCCTTTATTCTTTCAGATTTACTCTAAAAGCTGTAGTTTCCCTCTCTGTACTGGGGGATGGTATTGCTTTGGTTTCATATTAGATATGATATATTTTTAATCTCCAGTTCATGTAGAATACAGTAATTTGCCCTGGATCACATGTGGTTTTCTCCTTGCTAGATGGATGGTTATTTTGGTTCTATTCAGCTGATGTTATATATATTTTTCACCAGGTTTTGCTCTCCTTTAAAATTTGTGGGACTGAGACTGGTTTGTTACTCACATATAATATAAACTGACAAGAGCCATAACATGGGAGTATGATTACAGAGAATAATTCATAATTTTTTTCTTCCAGGCAAACAGATGCAGTTGGAAACTGTGTCTGTTTGCAAGCATGGCTGTCTTTCTTCAGTCCACAGCAAGCCTGAGCCATTAAGGAGTTTTACCATGTAAGAAGGTTCAGGCAGCTGCTCTCAGTCTCTCTTTTTTTTTTTTTCCTGCTGAATATATTAAGAATAATACCTTGTTAGAGGGGAAAGCCACATGCTAGAAATAGGAAAATATTAAAGGAATGAACAAAGGGAGGGGATGCTGGTTTTAAACCCTAGTGGTCTCCTTTCTTTTTCTATCCAAAATCAAGGATAAAAATATCTGTATTCTCAGGAGGGATTAGTCTAGGCAAAAAAAAAAAAAAAACAAAGCAAAAAAAAAAAACAACCACCCTACAAATGCAATCCAAGAACCAGAAAAAGAATTTTAACTTGGACAGAAAACCAGATAGATTCAGTGTGACTAAAACTAGATACTAAAGCATGTTAAATGGTGATAGCCATTTTAGGGACATGAGGGGAAGAGATATTTTTTAAATGGAGTCTAAATACTTTTTTTTTTTTTTTTTTTTTTTTTTGTGGTCCTAACCAGGCATCTGGAAAAAAAAAAATATATTCACGATGAGATATCTATGCTGTCTTCCCTGCAGGGGCTTGTGCGCTCAGGCTCCTTACACTCCTCTGCAGAGCTCTTCCTAGTAGGAATGGCCAGGTTAGGCACAGGCAAAACCCTTCCAGAGCTGAGAGTTAACACTAAAGACGTGGACAGGTGAGAGAGGGTCCAGAGAAGGGGCCACAAAGATGACCAAAGGACTGGGAAGCTTGCCATGTGAGCAAAAGCTGAGAGAACTGGGTTTGTTCAGCCTGGAGAAAAGAAGGCTTAGAGAAGACCTAATCACCATGTTCCACTGTTTAAAGGGTGGCTACAAGGAGGATAGAGATTCTGTTTTTACAAGGAGTCCCATGGAAAAGACAAGGGGTTATAGGTAAAAGTTCCTCCTGGAAATCCTCTGATTGCACACAAGAGGAAAATTTTTCACAGTGAAAAAAATCAGCCACTGGAAAAAGCTCTCTGGGGAAGTGATGGTTTCCCCAACATTGGAAAACTCTAAGATTCAGGTGGACAAGGTGCTGGGCTATCTTGTCTAGACTGTACTTTTGCCTACAAAAGTTAGCAAAAGGATCCTTGAAGGAACCTTGATGAGAGGATCCTTGAAGTCCCTTCCAACGTGGCATTCTATGATTCACTAATTCTGTGATTCTATGATTCTGTGGTCATGAGCGCTGGGGGAGCTCTAGAATTTGCTGGTTGCATGTGGTACAAGGGCACTGTCTAGAGAAATTAAGTATGGATTTCTCACATCAGTGGAAATCACAATTTAACCTGCAGCTTCTTTAGTGGTTTGATAGTTATTTTTTTCCACTCAGTGACCTCATCTCTTTATTGCTACCAAATAAAAGCCAAGAAGTGTGTGAACTTTTGCTTGTAAAAAACAGGGATAATGAGTTTTACATCCAGATTCTGTAGATGCTCATTCGCTCAGGAACTGTCACTTTAGAAGCTCATAGTTATTGCTGGAAAGGAAGTCTGTGAAGCACTTTTAAAATATTCTTGTTAGTTAGAGAATACTTTTCTTTTACATGGTGTCTCCACACATCTCTCTTAGCTAGATGCAGACCTGTGTGAGGCACTTGAAACTGAAATATATCCCTATGCATTTGGATGAACTCTGACATAGGTCCTGCTGAGTTTTTCAGGGGTTACAGTCATCCAGAATATTATTCTTTTTTTTTTTTTCTTTTTTTTTCCCCTTCAAAAAAAGGATACTAATGCCATGTCTCCTTTACAGCTTTTGGGACGGGAGAAGAAGTTGCAATTAGTTAGTGTGTGCTCATCACCTTGTATTCTCCCTGCAAAGTGCTAAGAACAGTTGAAGATGACTCCTCAGGGGAGAGAGGTGGCAGAGAGGGAACAAGAGGAAGACTCCAGGGTCAAAAACACTCATCTGACAAATAGCCCTTACCACTGCCACAAATTGCCTTTCTTTCAGCATGCAACACCCAGACTGGGACTGCAGCTCTTCTCGGTTTTCCTCTTTGGAGAACTTGCTCAGGAAAAAAGCCTCCCTTAAGAAAAGTTGTCTGAAGGGCACTGGGAAAGGAGAGCTAGGTGGTGGACCACTAAAAAGGAAGCCCCACTCATGACATGAGATGGCAATACAGGCTTTGAAATGAATAGGGCAGGAGATCTTTCTCCTTTTTTCAATGCCTTTATTAAAAATCAGCTTAGGTGGGGAGAACCAATGGGTCACACACACACCACTGCTGCTCCCAGGAGTGGCATGGAGGAGGAGGATGAGTGCAGCTCTGTCTGGTGGGATGCAGGCAGAGCTGGGGCTTTTGTCCTCATGAGAGCCCCAGGAGATTCCATTTTTTCAGTTTGACATTCGAGGTCCTCTTTCTAGCCGACATCCTCTAGGTTAGGGTGAAAGGTAAAAAGGCTCTTGGCAGACACTGGATTCAGTTCCTCACCTTTAAACATCACTTAGATCTCTTAATTCCATGGTGGCGCATTGTTTCAGGGGTTTTTCTTGCTAGATTTGGTGAGGTGCTTCCTCATTTGCATACCTGCCTCGATGTCACCTTCCCCTCACAGCCACAGTTGTCATTTTCCAGGAAGCAGCAGGGGAATACCCGACAAAGAGGGATTTCTAACCATCAACAACAGGTAACGAAAGAAAAACTATTAACAACAGGTGATTACAACATGAAGTTATTAACAACAAATAGTTAAAACTCCAACTTAGCAGCAATTAGTTTAACTTAACTCTGTAACTTAAAAAAAATGGACAACTTTTCTATTCATAACAGGCTTCATATCAGGAAGGCCTATGTGTCAGCTGTATCATGATACTTATCCCAGTCACTGGTGCTTGTTTATGGAATTAACTTCTGCAGATCCAAGAAGATGATAGAAGGAAATTGTGTACTGTGAAGCCTCAGCCTGGGATAAGGATTAAGTGACGGTTCAGAAAACTACTTAGCAATGAATGCTATGGCACTTCTTTGTGAGCAAAATATGGGTGGAACAGGCTAGGGCTGGGCATGTTATCGTTTCTGGCATTAGGTTAATTGCCTTGCTGATACTTTGCAAACTGCTGACTGAGTGGCTTTTTGCTCGACTCTGCCCTTGTTGATGCCAGAGGGGAAAGTCTGACTCTCAACTCTAAAAGCCTTGCTGAGAGTAGGAAATCACAGGCAAACGATTGGGAAGGTATATGCAGACAAGACTTGTAAGAATATATGAGGGGAGATCACTCAGGTGGAGATGTGTCAGGAGTTAAGTGGGATCTTTAAGAGCCTGTGTGAAAGAGAAGGAAGAAAATCAGTGCTGTGCAGGGAGATGTCCTCTAGATGCACACATTTCACTGAACTGGGCTCAGCTGTAGCACCATGGTGTACTACAATTATGGTGATTCCTATTTTGCCAGGTTTACCCCTGTGTGCAGTGTGGGATGCCTACCTACAGCAGCTGCTCGGCGTAAGCCAAAGTGCCAAAGCTATGAATCCATCAGTGGGGTATTTCTAATGCTGCTCAGGAGAATGTGGTATCTTCTTCCTTCATCGTAACATCTCAGTCTGTTCTCTCAAATCAGCCGTCAGGGATTTTCAGGGTAGTCAGACCTCTACAGAGAAACACATGAGCCAAAGAGAGTTTGTTTACTCTATCTTGTCACTCACCCAGAGAATCAGAAGGCAGCTTTGCTTTCCCTGTTGCTCAGCCATGGATTGGCATCATTTTATTTCAGATAACACAGCCTGACTTTGTTATCATGCCAAGTAAATGAAATATGAACACCTCTGGGCACTGAAAAGGATAATAAAAGTTCTTAGTGTAGAAAACATGATAATAATTTGAGTTATACAGTTATAGAATTTGGGATTTGAACTCTACCATTGTTTTCAGTAACAGCCTGACCCAGACCCCTTTGCAGCCAGTTTGCAGATGGTAAAGAAACATCACTGCAAAGAGCTATGGTGGGTAAAAATATTGTGGACAGTGTGTCTCGCAGAGCTGAAGAACATCTGTGAAGACCACTGTGAAAAAGGCATACATTACTTGCAAATTTCAGGTGGAGGAAGTACCACTTAGTTATTTGTTGTTATGAATAAGGTGGTAATTCTTGCTGGAAATGTAAGATTATTAATGTAATATAAGATAAAGCCTTAAGATCATGCCAGCAAAGCGGGGAGGAAGATTGCCACACAGGACAGCTCAAAGCTGAGGAGGAGGTGTATCATTAACATACAAAGAAAACCTAGCCCGTGCAGGAGATGGGCACTCCCCGATGGCATGAACAAGGAAGCGCCCAGCGATGATGGCCCATGTAGATGTCCACTTCAGACAGACAGGACCACAACACGGGAGGAAACTGAATATGCGGAGATGTGGGAATGTGCTAGCGTCTCACTATACCCTGAAAAAGCATATAAGCAGCAAAGGGTGTTAGAGAAAGTGTGGGAACCCTTAGAGAACTTACCTTCCCCTTACCCAAATCACCGGGCACCTCAACCCCTCCCCGAACCCAGCCAATCCCTGGCAACACCCCAGGCACCTCTGCCAGAGGAGCCCGGGGAGCACGAGCCTACCGCTCCCTCCCTGTCGGGGCTCGCCCTGTCTTCCAGCCATCCCTCTGCACCTCCCCAGGGACACACAACACAGGCGACATTGCAGGCAGGGATGGGGTCCCCACCTGCAAGTCACACATGACAGAAAACCCGAAAAACACACTCAGACGATGGCTGGG